>NW_004443940.1:30330088-30344069 GCF_000243295.1 Trichechus manatus latirostris | reverse complement strand
CATGGCCTCCACCAGACTGAGTCCAGTACAACTAGATGGTGCCCGGCTACCACCACTGACTGCTCTGACAGGGATCACAACAGAGGGTCCCAGACAGAGCTGGAGAAGGATGTAGAACAAAATTCTAACTCACATAAAAGACCAGACTTACTGGCCTGGCAGAGACTGGAGAAACCCTGAGAGTATTGCCCCCGACACCCTTTTAGCTCAGTAATGAAGTCAGTCCCAAGGTTCACCGTTCGGCCAAAGATTAGACAGCCCCAAAAAACAACGCGAGACTAATGGGGCACAACAGTCCAGGGACAAGGACTAGAAGGCAGGAGGGGACAGGAAAGCTGGTAATAAGGAACCCAAGGTTGAGAAGGGACAGTGTTGACTTGTAGTGGTCAAGAGCTTAATAAGGGAGACAGACACTGCTCTGATAATGATTTGCAGGTGATAGAGAACTCTGACTCCAAATTGTCCCTATCCGCCTGCCACAGCACCCAACTTCCTCCCTATTGGAATCTCTGTCTGGGGTTTCCAGGATCTTAGAGACCATCTGGAGCCCTGGTGGTGCCGTGGTTAAGAGCTAGGGCTGCTAACCAGAAGGTCAGCAGTTTGAATCCACCAGCCTCTCCTTGGAAACCCTATGGGGCAGTTCTACTCTGTCCTATAGGGTTGCTACGAATCAGAACCAACTCGACAGCAGTGGGGTGGGTTTGGTTATTGGGTAGCGGCCGTCTACCAGATGCCGTGCCCCAGCACCCCTGACTAGTGGTTGTCTGTGCTCCACTTGCATGCTCCATGGCCTGGGAACTCAATACTGGAAGATCCGTGAAGTTCAGACACATCACTAGGACGAAGTAACTCATAAGCCCTTAGCCCCTACTTTATATACTTGCATGAATACATTCTGATCATGGGCATGGTTAAAAGAGGCCCTGCCAGGGTGGGCACTGCAGTGGGGGCCTGGGATACCCAGATGATTGCCAGCTAATGAGTGAACAGAATGGGCACAAAGAGAAAGTCTAGCCAATTAATAGCACTCCAAGGAACCCTGGTGGCACAGTGGTTAAGCACTCGGCTGCTAACCCAAAAGGTTGGCAGTATGAACCCACCCAGTGGCTCCATGGGAAAAAGACCTGGCGGTCTGCTCTCATAAAGATCACAGCCAAGAAAACCCTATGAGGCAGTTCTGCTCTGCCCTGTGGGGTCGCTCTGAGTTGGAATGGACTTGACAGCACCTAAATCAACAATAACAACGTTGCCCAGGTGCCATCCCGGAACTGTCCCTGTTTGTGCAAGTCTAATACGGTCCCTGGCGTGTTTTACCTTGCAGCTGCTCTGTAGCTCCTAGGGACATTCTGCTCTCTGGTTATCCGCCCTACTGTCTGTTCCTACCCACAGCCAGCTGCCCATCCGTACCCAGCAGGCTCTGCCCCCGGACAAGGTCTCGATCCCTAGATTAGATAATCCTTATTTGGGGCATGGTAAAGCTTGCAACCCCACGTGGTGGACACTATGGACTGTCTCCTGCTTCCCATCACCCATTCCAACCCCGTCGTAGAGTACCCCGTTCTATAGCAGCTCGAAAGCTAGACACGACATATCCAGGTATCCTTGCAACCATGGCTCTGATTGTGATTTAGATTCCACAGGTGGAGATATGTGAGCCTGAGGCTAATTTGGACCGAGCTAAACAGGGAGAGGGTAGAGGGCAAGGCAGCCATTTTGCCAGTGTTGGGTTGCTGGGGAGGCCGTGAGTTCTGTGGCCACAGCTCCCTGTTAAGAAGGCTTTCTACAGTGCCCGCACGAGTGTACTTCTGAGGCTGCGAATAGTTTCTGGAACCCCGACTAGAGCTTGCTTCTCCAGCCCTTAAAGTGTTTTGTAAGCCAAGTAATACTTAGTAATTAATCCCTCCGACTACCCTGAGTGCTTTATATTGTCAGGAAAATTCTTTTTAATGTACCCTGAGAATCTGGTTGACATAGTATTTAATATATATCCACTTAGTGACATGCTACAACACACCAGTCGTATATATATATCTGTCTCATTTAACATCAGAACAACCTAAGATACAGAGCATGAGCCTCATAGTTTGGAGATTAAATAAACTGAGCCTCAGAGAAGTGAAACCATTTTCCTAGGTTTTGTAGCTGGTCAATGGTAGAACAAGGATTTGAATCACATAAATCCAGAGGCCATCACTTCGTTCTTTCCACACAGGCACCCAAGATAATCCTGAGATATGACCTAACTGTTCTGCTGGAAACCTTCAGTTCCTCCCACCTGGTCCCGCCACTCTCTTAGGACCCCAGGCTTCATCTCACCCCTGGTTTTATCTTTGAAAAGGGGCCCTGGTGGCACAGTGGTTAAGAGCTCGGCTGCTAACTGAAAGGTTGGTGGTTGGAACCCACCAGCCGCTCCTCAGGAGAAAGATGTGGCGGTCTGCTTCCGTAAAGATTACAGCCTTGGAAACCCCCTGGGGCAATTCTACTCAATGGCAATGGGTTTGGTTTGGTTTATCTTTGAAAGTACTCACAAGTCTATGCTTATCTTATCTGTTCTGCAGCAGCTGCATTTGAGAAGGGCTAGAGTATTGGTTCAGGACTTCTGAAGCTTACGCGTTCCTGTGAACCCCTGGAGAGCTTGTTAAAAAGACTCGGTAGGCTGAGGCCAGACCTGAGACTCTGCATTTCTAACAAGCTCCCAGGTGTGGTACTGCTGTTCTAGAGACTGATTAGCGAAGGTAGGGTAGTGTAGCAACTCACTTTTGGTATTTGGATTTCATCTCTACCGTTTATTAACCATTTGATATAGTATAATTTATTCAACGTATTTAACCTCTGTGGGGCTCAGAATCCTCATCTATAAAATGGGGACAGTAATATTAACCTCGCTAGTAAATTTGGATTAAAAGAGATGATAACATGGAATAGAAATTCTTGGGGGATGCAAACGGTTAACCAAAAGATTGGGGGTTTGAATCCACCCAGAGGCCCTTTAGAAGAAAAGTCTGGTGAACTACTTCTGAAAACTCAGCCACTGAAAACCCTCTGGAGCCCAGTTCTACTCTGACACACATGGGGACGCCATGAGTCGGAAGTGACTTGACAGCATCTGGGTTTAACATGGAATAGCTCCTCATTCATTTTGGTTAAAATCTGCAGGAGAAGTCTCCTTTGACATAAAACCTTAAGGCTGCTATCCAGACTGAGCTGATAAAATTTGGACTGGGGCCCAAATTACTCAGATTATAACTTCAGTTCTCTACATCACCCAGGAAAAGCCATTTTAGCCAGGTCTATCCAGTCAGCTTTCTCAGTCCAGACAGATTTCGGGTGGTCCAGAAGGTCTGCTATTTTGTGGTTGTCAATGTAAATGCCGCCAGGACTTCCCTCAAACAACCAGTGAGTATCCCAGAACAGAGTGCGTACTGGTGCCCAGGACCCCCGTCCCCCAAGTCCCAGAGAGCACATTGGATTATCTAGAGTTAAACTTCCATGATCTCCCAAGTACAGGTGCCCAAGCTCTCCCTCCGACGTACCTGCAAAAAGCAAAGCTAGCTCCGCTTTCATACTAAGAGAACAAAAACATAGGATCTTGTTTCCTCAAAACCCTGAGGAAAAAGTCAGGCTGCATCCAGGCCTGTGGAGTGTGATGCACGGGCCTGGGCCAGGCTGAACGCCTGGAAAGAAACCGCCCTCCCGTAAGGCAAGTTAGGATACACACGCATGGCCTCCGCAGTCATTTCCCATCCTGGAGTAGCTGTTTGTCCCCCAAGTTAGTGCTGTCAGCATGTCCATTCAAGACTGTATTGTCAGGGCTTCATTTTACAGTCAGGCATAAACACGGGCCTTGAGCAGCATATTTGAAAGGAAGCCAACTGGTCTTTTGTTATTCTGTGGGGCAGAGGAGGCTCTTCCCTGCTCTTTTAAAGGACAAAAGGGGTTTGTGTTGGGGCATTTTTAAATAAGCAGTGACTTTGGCTGTTTGCACACAGAAATTCACAAGAAAATTGTCGCCGGGCTGCTGGGATGGTGTCTACAAAGGGGTTGCCAGACCCAAAGGACTCCCTCCGCCAACCTGAAGGAGCTGGGGCATTCTACCGTGAGGGTTGGAAGCCAACAGACTTGGTGTTTACAGCAGAACTGGTGAAAGGGGCCAAGTCCAATGCCGGCTTCCAGAATGCCCTTTAGAAAAATGCTGACCAGCCAACTGGCCAATATTTACTGCATGCCTTCTCTCTGTAAGACGCCAGTTAGAGTTTGGAGCTGGGTAGTGTGAAGAAAGAAGTGTACTTAAATCTAAATAGGAGGATTGTCTGTATCCAGAAAGATAACAAGCACAAGGTTAACAGATGTTCCTTGCCAAAGGAGTTACCAGGCAAAAAGTAATACAGAAGTTCAGACAGGGAGAGACCATGAAGGGAGAGTGTGTGTGTGTGTGTGTGCGTGTGTGTGTGTGTGTGTGTGTGTGTGTGTGTGGCCGGGGCATGTGGACAGAACAATGGCTTTGGATGCTGGTACATCTGCTTTGCCATTTATTAGCTGTTATGACCTTGGTAAATTTCTGAGCCTTGGGGAATAAAATTAGTACCACAACTGGGTTGTTTGTGAAGATTTTTTTTTCTTCCACAAATGATTCTGTAATTACAATTGTGATCAGTGCTATAAAGGAGGGCACATATAGCAAAGGGATCAAACTTTGTCACTAAGTTGGTGTCATGGATTGAATAGTGTCCCCCCAAAATATCTGTCAACTTGGCTGGGTCATGATTCCCAGCATTGCATGATTGTGTACCATTTTGTCATCTGATGTGATTTCCTTATGTGTTGTGAACTCTATCACTATGATGTAATAAGATGGATTAGTGGCAGTTATACTGATGAGGTCTACAAGATTAGATAGTGTCTTAAGACAATCTCTTTTGAGATATAAAAGAGAGAAGTGAGCAGAGAGAAATGGGGACCTCATACCACCAAGAAAGCGTATGTCCTTTGGACCTGAGGTTCCTGCGCCGAGATGCTCCCAGACCAAGAAGACTGATGCATCACAAGGACCTTCCTCCAGAGCCGACAGAGAGAGAAAGCCTTCTCCTGGAGCTGATGCCCTGAATTTGGACTTGTAGCCTACTGGACTATGAGAGAATAAATCTCTACTTGTTAAAGCCATCTGCTTGTGTTATTTCTGTTACAGCAGCACTAGATGACTAAGACAGTTGGTGAAGATTTTCCTGGAAAAGCTGAGAGATAAAGGATGAATAAGGGTTAGCTCAGCAAATTGGGGTGTGAGGAAAAGTGTTCTGTTGTTGCATTGTTAGCTTCTGACTCGTACAGAACCCACGCACGATGGAACAAAACGCTGCCCGGTCCCGCACCATCTCTGTGACCGGGTGCTTGCAGATCGGACCATTGGGATCCATAGGACTTTTGTTTTTTGTTTAATAACTTATTTTATTTTTGTTGTTGTTGAGAATATACACAGCAGAACATACACCAATTCAATAATTTTTACGTGTACAATTCAGTGGCTGATTACCTTCTTCGAATTGCGCAATCCATTCTCACCCTCCTTTTGTGGTGAAGATTAAATGAGATAATGCATGTAGAGTGCTTAGTATGTGGTAAATGGGAATTATCATTTTTATTTTTATTTACTTTTTATTGTGCGTTAGGAGAAAGTTTACAGAGCACATTAGTTTCCCATTCTATAGTCTGTGCACAAAGTTCTATGACACTGATTCCGTTCCCCACAATGTGCCTGCCCTCCCCCATTTCCGTCCTAGGTTCTTCGTCTCCTTTCGTCCTGAATTACTACCCCTTTCTGCCTTCTTATCTTTGCTTTTGGTCAGATATTGCCCTTTTGATGCCGTATAATAGATTGTTCTAAGGAACACGTTCCTCTTGGGGGTTGTAGTTTATTTTATGGTCCTGTCTATGGTTTGGCTAATGGGTGGTCTCCGGGGATGGCTTCAGTTCCAGTTCAGAAGGGTGTCTTAGGGCCATAGCCTCAGGGGTTCCTCCAATCTCTGTGAGACCAGTCAGTCTGGTCTTTTTTGTGAATCTGATTTTTTGTTCTGCAATTTTTCTCCCACTTTGTCCTGGACCTTCTGTTGTGATCCCAGTCAGAGTGGTTGTTAGTGGTAGCTGGGCACCACCTAGTTCTTCTGGTCTCGGGGTCCTGTAGGCTATGCTTCATGTGGTCCAATAGTCCTTTGGACTAATTGCTCCCTTGGGTCTTTGGTTTTATTAATTCTCTTTTACTCTGGATGGTAAGAGACTGACAGTTGTATCTTGGATGGGCACCACTAGTTTTTTAAGACCCCAGAAACTACTCACCAAAGTAGGATGCAGAACTTTGTCTTTGTGTACTATGTTGTCCCAGTTGACATAGATGTCCCCCCAGTCTATGGTCCTTCCCCTTCGAGCCTAGGAACTTCATCCCACGAGGTGTTTAGTTATGTTGAAGAAGTTGCCCTTGTGTGCTCTATTGTCTATACTGATATATAAGCATCACCTGCATTATGTATGTAGAAGTCTCTACCATGAAACCTATATCTGAAAATGGGCATGTTCCCTTATACCCTCCCACACTTCTTGTCATATCTATCTAGCTATGTATCCATTCACAAATTAGTATGTGTTAATACTATTGTTGCAGGATTGTCTACACAGTAGAAGTTACCATTGTTGCCCTTTGTTCTCGTGTTCCTCTCAGTGTCCTCTCATGCCTTGGTCAAGTTTTGCTGAGTGTCCCCATATTGTGTATTGCCTTTTCCTTCACCGATATTAATACATGTCTTCTGTCTATTTGGTAATTTTCCCTCCCCTCCACCTCATCCCTGGTAACTGTCAAAGAAATTTCTTTCTTTCTTTTTTTTAATGGCATGTAAACATTTTCTTGTTTCTTTATATTAGTAGTCTCATACAATATTTGTCCTTTGGTGATTGACTTATTTCATTCAGCATAATATCCTCCAAATTCATCCATGTTGTGAGATGTTTCATGGATTCATCATTCTTTGTTGTTGCATAGTATTACATTGTGTGTATGTACCACAGTTTGTTGATCCATTGGTCTGTTGATGGGCACTTAGGTTATTTCCATCTTTTTGCTGTTGTGAATAGTTTTGCAATGCACATGGGTATGCACATGCTTATTCTTGTCATGGCTCTTATTTCTTTAGGGTATATACCTAGGAGTGGGATTGCTGGTCATATGGTATTTCTAATTCTGGCTTTTTGAGGAAGTACCATAGCATTTTCCAAAGTGGTTGTACCATTTTACATTCCCACCAGCAGTGCGTAAGTGTTCCAAATCTCTCCACAACCTCTCCAACATTTGTTATTTTCTGTGTTGTTTTGTTTTTTTAATTAGTGCCAGTAATGTTGGAGTGAGATGGTATCTCATTGTAGTTTTTATTTGCATCTCTATTGGCTAATGATCACCAGCATTTCTTCATGTGCTTGTTAGCTGTCTGAATGTCTTCTTTGGCGACCTGTCTGTTCGTATACTTTGCCTATTTTTTAATTGGGTTGTTTGACTTTTTGTTGTTGATGTATTGAAGTTTTCTATAGATTTTAGAGATCAGACCCTTCTCGGATATGTCATAGCCAAAAATTTATTTCCAGTCTGTAGGTTCTGTTTTTACTCTTTTGGAGAAGTCTTTTGATGAGCATAAATGTTTAATTTTTAGGAGGTCACATTTACCTAGCTCATCTTCTGCTGTTTGTGCATTTTTTGTCATGTTTAATATTTATTTATACCCTATATTAGGGCCCCTATAGTTGTCCCTATTTTTTCTTCCATGATCTTTGTAATTTTAGGTTTTATATTTAGGTCTTTGATCCATTTTTAGTTAGTTTTTGTGTATGGTATGAGGTGTGGGTCCTGTTTCATTTTTTTACAGATGGACATCCAGTTTTGTCAGCACCATTTGTTAAAGAGACTGTCTTTTCCCCCATTTAATGGACTTTGACCCTTTGTCAAAGATCAGCTGCCCATAAGTGGATGGATTTAAGTTTGGGTTCTCGATTCTGTTCCATTGGTCTATGTGTCTGTTGTTGTACCAGTGCCAGGCTGTTTTGACTACCTTGGCTGTTTAGTAGGTTCTGAGATCCAGTAGCGTGAGGCCTCCTACTTTGTTCTTCTTCAATAATGCTTTACTTATCTGGGGGCTCTTTCCATGTATCGTTGATGATTAGGTTTTCCATCTTGTTAATAATGCTGTTGGAATTTGGATCAGGGTTGCATTTTATCCGTAGATTGCTTTGGGTAGTATTGACATTTTCACAATATTGAGTCTTCCAAATCCAGGAGCATGGTATTTTTTTCCATTTATGTAGGTCTCTTGTGGTTGGTAATTATCATTTTTAAATGGTGAGTGCATCAGGTTGTGGATTTAAATATTCAGAGAAAATGGATTTGGTCAGAAAGTCTTAAAGCACCGGCGGCAGGTAGGATGAGGCTGGTACACTGATTCAGTGGCAAAGAGACAAGATACTCCATCCTCTTTCCCCTTGTTTTGTGCGTACTAAATAACATCACTGCTGTTTATTTTTTTATAATTTATATGAACAAGACTTGAAACATATTTTTCTTATAAAATACTTCAGATATGTAAATTAATATAACTAACCAGAGTTGCCATATAAAATACAGGATGTCCCAGTAGGATGTGTTTATACTGAAAAAAGTATTTATACGAAAAATTATTTTTCGTATCTGAAATTCAAATTTAACTGGGCATCCTATTTATAGTCTTTTCTTTCTGCTAAGTCTGGCAACCCTATAACTAATACCTACGTCCCCACCAGTCACAGGAAATAAATATTAATATTTTGCTCTACTAGTTTGAGCAATTTTTATATTTTAAATAAAAAGTTACAGATCACAGTTGAAATCTCTTTGTAATACTTGCCAAATACTCCCTGCCCCTTCTTCCCCAGAGATGTTATCATTGTTATTAGTTGCACTGAGTCGGCTCCGACCCATGATGATCTTACGTACAACAGAAAGAAACGTCTGGTCCTGCGCCATCTTCACGATCTGCTCGTTGGTATATTTGAGTCCATTGTTGTGACTATTGTGTCAGTCCATCTCATTGAGGATTTCTCCCATTTTCACAAAGATATCCACTATTTATTATATTAGTGAGCATCCTGTCATAGTGAAACACCAAGCTTATACTTTGCTAGAAATGAAAACAAAGAGTTTTGTTGAAGGATAAAAATGTCTCACGAAACGGGAGACACACGAGCACCCAGGCAGGATGCTGCAGTGTTCCAAATTGCAAGAAGAGACAGATTTTTATCGGGTGAACCAAACAAAGGGCTGTGCCCATAGGCACGGGGATACGTGGCAAAAGTTACAAGGGGTTTGTAAACTATCATCTTAAACATTTTTAACATCCTGAGGTTTGTTTAACAAAACATTCTCAGAAATAATTGCATCAGTTTTCTGTTACAGCTGCAAGCTGATTTCTTCCCCTTATCTTAAAGTCACAAGCTTATGCTTTTACCTTAATTACGGATTTACAAGGAGTCAGCAGAGACGGAGTGAAGTTCTCAGTGAGTGAATAAAAATGGAAGTTTGACTAAGGCCTGGTCACTTGACGTTTCCTTCATCTTCGTTACAAAGTTTGGAGACAAATTTCAGGGCTTCGTCTTTACTCAACATTATCAATTCTATTTCTTAACCTCCTGGGACAATGTTGACTAAAAGCATTCTCCCTAGGACAAGCTGTGTAAATATTCTTTTTTTCTTTTTTAATTGTGTTTTAGGTGAAAGTTTATAATGCAAATTAGTTTCTCATTCAAAAATTTATACACAAATTGTTTTGTGACATTGGTTGCAATCCCCGCAATGTGTCAGCACTCTCCCCCTTTCCCTTTACACCATGCGTTTCCCATGTCCATTCATCCAGATTTCCTGTCCCTTCCTGCCTTCTTGTCTTTGCTTTTGGGCAGGTGTTGCCCATTTTGTCTCGTAGACTTGATTGCACTAAGAAGTATGCTCCTCCCATGTGTTACTGTTTGTTTTATAGGACTGTCTAATCTTTGGCTGAAAGGTGGACTTTGCGAGTGGCTTCAGTTCTGAGTTAGCAGGGGGTCTGGGGGTCATAGTCTTAGGGGTTCCTCCAGCCTCTGTCAGACCAGTAAGCCTGGTCTTTTTCTGAGAATTTGAATTTTGTTCTACATTTTTCTCCTGCTCTTCCCAGAACCCCGTATTGTAATCCCTGTCAGAGAGGTCGGTGATGGTAGCCGGGCACCATCTAGTTCTTCTTGGTGTGTAAACATTCTTGACAAACATCTTTTAGCAAACAATTCCTAACACAAACTAAAATCTTGCCCCTTTCACGTTTCAAACAGTTAAATTTTACAAGAGACTGAATTGTCTTTTCAGCAAAAGCAGAAGCTTCCAGATCAGACTGCAGTTTGAGTCAAAAATGGAATTTAACTTAGATCTGGGTCAGCCACATTAGCTCATGCCAAGCACCTCGGTTTTAAGGTCTGCATACACAGTCCTTATTTGGGTGTTTTTCTGCCTTTATTACATGTGTATGCATCCAGAAACAAAACATACTCTTGTTTTCTGTGTTTTATAAATTTCCATACATGGTATCTTACTGTACTTTTCTTTCTGACACATAATGTTTTCATTTTAAATGTAAGAAGTGTTTGATACAAATATTATATATATACATATGTAAGATATATATAGTAATAATTTGAAAGCCAACACCTCTGTGCCCACCACTCAGCATGGGAAGTAGACCACAAAAATACTCCTGAAGTGCCCTGTGTATCGCTCCCCAATGATATCCCCCAGCTCTCCATGATAGATAATCCTCAACCCTGACTTGAGTGTTTATTGTTTCTTTACATTTCTTTATAGTTTGCCCCAATATATGTAATCCTGAACAACATATTGTTTAGTTTTGAATGTTTTAAAATTGTACACAGAATACAGTATTATGTTGAATGTATTCTTCTGAGACTGTTTTCTTTTGACCCCACGTATTTGTGAAGTTCATCCATGTTGATGAGTGTGGATATGGTCATTGATTTTTTTTTCACTGCTGTATAGTATTCCATTGAACAAACATATGGCACCTTGTACTCCTGTTGGACATTCGGGTTGTTTCAAGTTTTTGCTGAAACAATGCTATTGTGAACATCATTGCATATTTCTTCCTGGTACATATATGCAAGAATTTCTTTGCGGTAAATACCTAGGGGTAGGATTTCTGAGTCCTTTCATCATTATATTTATTATTATTATTTTTCAAAGTGGTTCTACTGGGTAATACCCTCACTGGAGTTTAGACCAGTTTATATCTCTGCTAACAACATATAAGTGTTCTGGATGTTTCACCGTCTCTCCATCATCTTCTATTTCCCTGATTATTCATGATTTCTTATGCTTTCCCGTGAAGAGACTGTTCAAGTCCTTTGTCCATTTTTCTATAGAATTTGCCTTTTTTCTTGTTGATTTGTGTTGATCTATTTATATATCCTGGATATTAACCTTTTGTTGGTTATATATGTTGCAAATATATATGTAAGAATTTCAGTTGATCTGATTTACTTCTGGTTTGTGGTTTGTCTTTTCATTTTTTATTGTGTCTTTTGATGAAGAAATGGTCTCAATTTTAATGTCATCAAACGTTTCAATCTTCTTCTTTTATGGTTAGCACCTTGGGGTTTTATTTAAGAGAACCTTCTCTATTCTGACATCTTATACTTTCCTCTGAGCTTTCCTAAGTTTTGTCTTTCACTTTTAAGTGTTTGTTGTTGGTTGCCATTGAAATTGACATTTGTATATGGTGTAAGGCAAAGACCCAGTCCCATGTTTTCTTCCTTATAGATAACCAATAGTCCCGGTGTCATTTATGGAGAAGCTATCCTTTTCCCATTGATCTGCAATGCTGTTCTTTTCACGTGCGTGAGTTCATTTCTAGAATTCTTCTCTCATTATGTCTGTCTATCCTCACACTAATTCTATACTGTCACATCCATTATAGCTTTATAATAAATCTTGATATCTGGTGAAACATGTGTCCCTACCTTCTTTTTCTTCACATTGTCTTAGCTATTACCCATCCTTGACTTGCAATATAAATTTCTATGCACACAATTTGATAGGATTTATCCATGCCAGTATGTATAATTCTATACCATGCATTTCAACAGTCATATTGTGTTCCATTTATGAACATACCACCACTGACTGTCCACTGCCCCACTGACAGACATTAAATGGTTTACTATTTTCTTTGGTTTAACACACGTTGCTGCAATGCCTGCTCTTGTGCACGTCTCTGTGCTGGTTTGGCAGTGTTTCTGTAGAGTTTACACCTATTAGTAGAGTTGTTGGGTTACAGGGTACACGCGTTTTCAAATTTACCGTATAATGCAAAATGGCTCTCCAAAGTGTTTGAACCAATTTACACTCCCACCAGACGTATACGAATTTCAGTAGATCTGAATCCTGGAAAACACAGACATTAGCTTTATTTTGCAAACTGATGGGTATGTGATGTTATCTCATTGACGTTTTAAGTTGGGTTTCCCTCTTTCCATGCAAGAGATTGTTTTGTATGTTTATTAGGTATTCAATTTCCTGTTCATGTCATTTGCTCTTCTTTCTTTTGGATTGTCTGTATTCTAATTGATTTGATGGGAGACCATTTTATATTATAATTACTAATCCTGTGTTGTTTATACTAGTTGACATTATCTTCTCTAATACCATCTATAGATCAAGGGTCACAAACTATGGCCCTTGTTCACACCCGTGTTTGTAGGCCCCTGAGCTAAGAATGGTTTTACACTTTTAAAGGGTTGTTAAAAAACAAAGAGAGAAAAGAAGAAAAAGGAGAGAAACAGCCGTAGCAGCAGCAATAACAGAGACGTATGTGGCCTGCAAAGCCTAAAGTATTTACTACTTGCCCCTTTACAGAATAAGTTTGCTGACACCTGCTATATGTTTTCTAACTCGGATTTTGGTGTTTCGTTGTTGTTGAATGAAAGTGTTTGATTTGAGGATAATGTGTCAACTTTTTTCATTATAATGTTATAGAATATTATCTGGCCCTCTGTTTCCATTGGTCTATTCACCTATCACAGTGTCAACACCGCTTTCAAATTGACCCGTGTTCTAAAATAAGTCTGAATGTCTGACTGGGCACCCAGATTCTTCTTTCAACAATCCCTATCAAACCATTTCCCTGCTTTGTCATGATGATCAAGATTGATTCAATGCATGAAATGATTTTATATGTACCCATTTCAACTTCCATTACTTAAGATTCAAAGACTTTGGTCGCTGTTGTTTGTTTTCTGGCTGATTATTTTTACAGCTATTCCTGAAAGGAAATGAATACTTTCCAGCCCATGGCACTTGTGTGAATTAGTGATAACTAGGAAAGTCTCTGGAAGAACCGAACTCACTCCAAGGACATCTGTTTGGCTTTTTCTGCCCTTCTGCTTGCTTCCAGTCCAAGAGCAGAGCTCCTAATTAATTGCTCTTCATACTGAGTGGTTATACCCGCTGGGAAGGGAAGCAGCTTGCACTGAAGAAAGCAGGGCAGAGAATAAGTTGCTGTAAATAGAAAACAAAACTTATCTACCAACAAAATTTACTAGTGTTTATTTCTTTCAGCTATGAGTCAGAATCGACTCGACCGCAATGGGTTGGTTTGGTTTTAGGTACATAAAACCAGTCTTTTTAGAGGGTCTACCACTTAACAGTCCAAATTCTAACTGAGCTTCAACACAGAAGTGATTCCTAGCAAAGTTTTTAAGAGCCAGCTAGACTGAAGTTGCATTATGAGTCTCTGTATCTCGTGTTTTCAAGTTTTTTAAACAGCTTCATTGAGTTTAATTTACACACCATTAAGTTCACCCATGGTAAGTGTCCAACTCAAAGATTTTTAACAAATTTATGAAGTTGTAAAACTATCACCACAATCTTGTTTTAAAATATTTC
>NW_004443940.1:30216182-30329988 GCF_000243295.1 Trichechus manatus latirostris | reverse complement strand
TTTTTTTTTTTTTTTTTTTTTTTTTTTTTTTTGCCTAATCTGCCTTCTATCTCTAGAAACTTGTGTTTTCTGGGCATTTAACAGAAATACAGTCCTACAGTATGTAGCCTTTTATGTCTAGCTCCTTCCACTCTCTCTTAGCATTGTGTTTTTGAGATTCATCTGTGTTGTAGGATGTATCAGTAGTTTTTCCTCTTTTTTGCTGAATAGTATTTTACGGTTTGCATATGAAAGAGCCCTGGCTGGCTCAGCGGGTAAGTGCTTGGATGCTCCCCAAAAGGTCGGTGGTTCGAACCTACCAGCTGCTCTGCTGGAGAAAGGTGTAGCAGTCTGTTTCCACAGGGATTACAGCCTTGGAAACCCCATGGGGCAGTCCTGTTACATCCTGTAGGATCACTATGAGTCGGAATGGACTTGACTGCAACGGGTCTGCATAGGACACGTTTTGTTTATCCCCTCACCAGTTAATGGGCATTTCAATTATTTCTAGTTTGGGGCTATGATGAATAATACTGCTCTGGACATTTGCATACATGTCTTTGTGTGGATAATATGTTTTCATGTCTCTTGGGTAGATTCGTCCGAGCGGAATTGCTGGCTAAGTGGAAAGTTTAACTTTTTAAGAAAGCCAGTCTGCAGCCTGGCCCCTCTGCAGGCAGTACACAGGGGCAAATGTAGTTCAGCTTGTGGGTTTTCCCTCTCTCAGGGATCACCGTCCTTCACTGCCTCAGGTCCGATGTCTTCAACACCATTGTTTCCTGTACTTTCTTCAACATTTTAGTTGTTTCAGGTGGAAGGATAAATCCAGTCCTTGTCATTCCATCTTGACCAGAGGCAGGAGTTCACCTCTGCTTCTAGGTGTTTCCTTCCACGAGGCTCCTTGGTTCCTTAGGTGAAAAACAGATGAGGCATCTGACCCGCAATGCCTACTGCTAAGCGGGGTTGGCGGACACATTAAAAAGCTCAGAAACTAGTCCTATACTCTGTTTCTAACCTCAGTGGTCTGCCTCTTTCTCCAAGCCTGGACTAACTTACGTGGCTCTTCCTTAGCCTCTTCCTTCTCCTCCAAGAGAGCAGAAAATCATTTCATAAACCCAATTTCTAGTTCCCCAACCAACAATATATAGTCTACCGCCCACAAACTCAGCATTCATTCATTAGTTCATTTGTTTATTCAACAGCATTTACTGAGTGCCTGTCGTGTAGTCTAGTGGGCATTAGGAAGATGATTGTAAGCAAAAGCGGATGCAGTCCCTGCTTTCATGGAGTTTTCTCAGATATTCTGACCACGATAATCATTAAATATTCAAATTTACTCATTTTATTTTATCTAGGTAACCGTGGAGAAGAGAATAGGGATAGGACGGATTGAACCCACAATGATTACTTATATACAAGCCCTTCCCTTCCCCTGTTATTTTGCACCTTCGCTTGAGTGAGACCATGAACATTTACGTCAACTTTACAGCTGTTAGACACCATGTGATTTCCTGTGCCTAGCCACTTACCGCAAAGGCCATCACAGGGTCAGTTGCCCGAGTTTACTCATGGGTCCGAAACTAGAAACTGGGCTTCTTTTTTCTGGTCTGGCTCCCATATTTAAATAAAAGAATCCCCACTAAGCTTCAATTTCACCACAACGCATCTGTTAAGGCACAGACTCAGCAGACATATTCTCTCCAAGGCACCAACAGGAAAGGTCATCACTCAGTCATTCACTTGAACTAATAAACAACGCTTTCTTGTTCTTGTCCCTTCAATAAGTTAGTAATCCCTAGGGCAGGGGGTTTGATGCCTGGTTTTCTTTTTCTCACGCCTTTACCCTGAACCTTCACGGCCACCTCCCACTCGCCTTTGCCACAATATACATCCAAGTATAAGAAAGCGACGCTGAGGGGTGCAGAACTCAAATTCTAGTCAAAAGACCAGACTTAATGGTTTGACTGAGACTGGAGGGATCCTGGAAGACATGGCCCCTGGACTCTCTGTTAGCCCTAAACTAAAACCATTCCTGAAACCAACTCTTCAGACAAAGATTAGACTGGACTATGGGGACATAAAATGATACTCGTGAAGAGAGTGCTTCTTAGCTCAAGTCGATACAAGAGACTAAATGGGCAGCGCCTGACTGCAGGTGAGATGAGAAGGCAGAGAGGGTCAGAGCTGGTTGAATGGACACGGGAAATCCAGGGTGGAAAGAAGGAATGTGCTGTCACAGTATGGGGAGAGCAACTAGGGTCATATAGCAATGTGTGTATAAATTTTCGTATGAGAAACTGACTTTAACTGTAAACTTTCACTTAAAGCACAATAAAAATAAAATAAAATAAAAGGACGCCCATGCTCCCCTCCCCTCATGAACTGGGCGGTCTCCCCCTGAGTGTCACTTCTGGCCTCTTGCCCTACCCCTACTCGCCCCTCCACGGTTACCCATTTCACGGGGGACGGCCACGGGTCCATGTTTCTTCTTGGAGTGAGATCATGAACACTTAAGTTAACTTAAAAGGCTGTGTTTGACACAATGTCATTTCCTGTGCATATCGACTTACTGCAAAAGTCTTCACAGGGTCGGTTATCCTGAACTAGAAACTGGGTTTCTTTCATCCCATGCTTAAAAATAGCAATAATAATCCCCATGAAGCTTCGGTTTCATCACTAAGGATCTGCTCGGCGTGGGATCCAATCTGTTAAAAGACTCCAAGCACCGGGGTGCCAATCACCCTTCTCACTCTGCCCCGGATTGGCACACGGCACAATCCTGTCTAGACGGGCGTGCTTGCAGACACACGCCGTCCCGCACGTGGGCTTTCCGTGCTCTGGATTGGGGGAAGGAGGACATGTGGGCAAGAGGGATGAAGAGTGTGTTAGTCAGCTAATTTTGGTTGCTCAGCTACGACACGTCCTCCAACCTGGCTTTTATTGGTCATAAAGCTGATATTTTGATCTCTATCTGCCTCACCCCTGAATCTATCATTTAATTGAGTCTACACTCAAAAGGGCAAGAAAACATCTATTCTGGAGTATTGTCTACAGTGAACAGATGACTAGCTGAGTGACTAAACAGGGAAAGATGACTTGTGCAGGCAGGGATGGATTACCCAGTAAGCAAGGTTAGCACGTGCTTATGGCATCAATAAAACAGGGGCAACCGTTGTCTAAAGCAAAGACCCACAGACATCAAGCGGACGGGACACAAGGAAAAGTGAGTGCCACAGTGGAAGGGATTGGCAGGACACTAAATGAAATTGATACCAGCTCTGGTGGGTGAGAATGTGACGGCCGGAAATAAAGCTCACGCAGAGTCGTGAGGGCGCCCACGCACAAGGTTGTTTTACTTTCATGACATCTTTTCATTTGTTCATTTATAATTAAAGCATTTATTACAAAACAGGCATCAAAATTGAAGTGTGAGCCGTTTGAAGCAAGACTGGTGAAAGTCAATTTTTTATTGTGGGAGATCAACAGAATTTTATGTTAATTGTTGAAACAACTAAGTTCACTGACTCGTTTTCCTTGTTGTGGAATATTCTTTTTGTAGAAAATGTGGTACACAGTAAAAGTCTTAGTATCCCACATCCACTAAAAATTGTATAATCCAGTTCATCCCATTCTGCTACAATGGCATGTACCTCTTTTGCATTCAACTGCTAACATTATAATCTCAGTTAAAAAGCAGTTACACCATGAGTAGCTTAGACACTCACATATACGTATATCTGTAACTCGCATATCCTGTTCGAATGCGTGAGTAAGCAGAGGGGCCACCATAGATTATCAGTGTTTAGGGCCCTCACGTGTCTGAATCCAGCCCAGTATATGGGTGACATGCCACTTAGATGAATGGTCTACGAAAACATGTGTGAGTGATCAACAAAATCCAGCTCCCTGGTCCCTGGGAGGCAGAAACTTTCCCACAGAATTAGCTCCTGGTTTGCTAGTGGCTGCTCCTCACACCACATTGTCTGTTGTGGAGGGGAGTTCTCAGGTGGGAGGTGAGGGGAGTACCGGTGGGAGATGGGGGAGTTGGAAGCGTGGGGGTTGGCCTGGACCGAGCAGTGAGTGAACGGTTATCCAGGAAGTCCCTTGACCCGCAGTTTTCTTTCTCCATATACAGGGCTCTGTTTCCTGGATGCATCATTAGGGAGTCAGTATAAAACGCTAAATATAACCCTGGATGTAGGGTTTCTAGACAGGAAATGCATTTGGAACATGAGGAAGATGATAAACAAAGTGACAAAGGAGACTCAAACATTAAAATCTAGCCAAAGGGGAAAATGATAGGCTTCCTTCAAGAAGACCAAGAAGAGAAAAAGAGAATTCTGAAGATGGGGTGTGTGTGTGTGTGTGTGTGTGTGTGTGTGTTCTGAGGACAGACCAAAGTGAGGTGGGAACCCCTGGGGGTGCAGTGGTTAAGAGCTACGCCTGCTAACCAAAATGTTCGCAGTTCAAATCCACCAGCCGCTCCTTGGAAACTATATGGGGCAGTTCTACCCTGTCCTATAGGGTCGCTATGAGTTGGAATCGACTCGAAGGCAATAGGTTTGGGTTTGGGTTTTTTTAAAGTGAGGTGTGATACAAAACTGGAACAATGCAAATGTCATTTTTCCTTGAGGAAAACACCACCTTTAATTTACAGCATTTGATAGTTTCTGACAACTTTTGGTTCATATTCTGGGGGCGACTTTTTCAGTTTTAAATACTAGCAAGTTTATTTTATTTAACATGTCAGTACACAAAGAATTCTGACCATAACAAAAGTTACATACTCCAGCCCGCCTGCAGAGATGCTGGGTTTCTTTTTCTCAGCGCTGTATTGACCGCTGTCTCTACGTTCCCTTCTCCAGAAAGTGTCTGGCAGGAAGGAACAAAAACAGGGACAGTTCTTGCCTTTCCATTCCCCTGGCACTGTGGGCATGCACGGTGCTCCATGAACCATTCAAACAACAGGGTAACACCAATTCACAGTTCATACCCAAATCAACCATTTCATGAAGTTGGCCTTTTTAAACTTTATACTTCGGAGAATGTCAAACATATACCAAAGTAGACAGGAACCCCCGACTGAACCTCCATGTCCCCATCACCAGCGTCAACAATGATCACTATCTATACCTCCCCACTCACCACTGCCTAGAATATTTTGAAGCAAATCCCGGATATCGTATCATTTCATCTATGAATACAGTTTTATTCTTCATCTCTAAAAGTACTCCCTAAAAATTACCCAGAATACCATTTTTCACACCAAAAATCTTAACAGAAATTCCGTAACATCATCAAATATTCCTCGGAATTATTGTGAAGCAAATAGCAGGCATCCTAACATTTTATCTATGAACAATTCAGTATATATAGTGAAACCTGTGAGAGCTGGAACTCGACGAGACAGCCTTGTTTTTCCAGGTCTTGAAAGTTTTCTGCCTTAGACAGGATGCAGTCTTACCAGTTCTGTATTGCTCTGCATTGGTGGAAAATGTTTGCGTTTTCCTTCTCTGACAGGTTTCTGCCTTATACTGCTTCCGGCTATTGTAGGTTTCACTGTATGTCTAACAAACACCTTTTCATTTTTTTCAAGCAAAACCACAAAACCATTATCACAGTTAAAAAAGCAATAATCCCTTAATATCAACTATCCAGTCAGTGTATACATTTTTCTGATGTTCTCATAAATGTTATTTTACAAGTGAGTTATTTGAATCTGGATCCAAACAAATCCATGCATTGCATTTGATAGACAGGTCCCTTAAATCTTTTTTAATTTATGGGTTCTTATTCTGTCTCTCTCTTCTTTTTAATAATTAATTTGTTGTAGAATGTGTCCCACATTCTGAATTTTTAATAATGTGTTCTAATAATGCTTTTTGCCCCGGAAATGTCCTTATTTTGCTTTCATTCATTTTTTTAAAGAAAGCTTTATTTAGACATACTTGATACGCAATGAACTGCACATATTTAAAGTACACTTACATATTTGATGAGTTTTAACGTATGTATACACTGTGAACAACATCCCTGGGTGGCGTAAACAGTTAAGTGCTCGGCTGCTAACCAAAGGGTTGGAGGTTCTGTCCACCCAGAGGCACCTCAGAAGAAAGGCCTGGCAATCTACTTCCAAAAAATCAGCCATTGGAAACCATATGGAGTACAGTTGTACTCTGACACCCATGGGGTCACCATGAGTGGGAATTGACTTGACAGCAATAGGTTTATACACTATGAAGCCATCACCACAATCAAGATAATTAGTGTATCTGTCACCCCCAGATATATTTTGCTCTCTGGGCGGTGGCATACACTTCACTTCTGCAAGTCTCTGCTTCTTCTGTAAAATCAGGGCACGTAAAAGGTAGGTGTAAGGCTAGATGATTATTAATGTTCCTTCTATGTCTCAATTTCTATTATTCTTTCTTTCTGGACTCATCACTTTTTCACATGATAGGAACACATATGAGGAGCCCTGGTGGTGCAATGGTTACACGCTTGGCTGGTAACCGAAAGGTCAGAAGTTCGAATCCACCAGCCGCTCTGTGGGAGAAAAGACCTGGCAATCTGCTCCCGTAAGGATTACAGCCTAGGTAACCCCATGGGGCGTTCTGCACTGTCCTCTAGGGTCACTGTGGGTCAGAATCAACGGCACGCAACAGCAACAACAGGGATGGATACGAGTCCAAAATCTCATCTCTGCCTAGAAAAGCCACAGCTAGAGCCTGTAGGTTGAAGCAGTTTTGATATTTCATAGGCTTTCTCTTTAATTAAAATTAAGTAAGAGACCCTTGAGCTGCCTTCTCTTCTGCATAACAGAAAGATTTATAAACGGGTTGCTCATTGCAGAAAAATGACGTAGCGTATTTCTGAGTTTCAGCAGCACAGATCTCCTGTTAGGAGCCTCAGTGAAGCCGTACGCTCCCTCCAACCAGACTGAACGTGAGGTAGGTGCCCGCCTGCAGGTGCTAGTCATTCTCTAAAACGGTAAAGCACAAGGGAACGGAGGGTGAGGAAGGAGTAGTCTCCTCTCAAGGAAGCGTCAGAGAGACACCGATGTTAAAATGCTCACGAAATGATCAAACCAATCACAGCGGGAGAGTGTCTAAAGCTGACAACGCTGAAGCAAAGGCAGTTTGAATAAAGCAGTGTTTCTGTACTGCTGACTTGGGAGAAGTACAGCCAGAACGCTCCTTAGAAGCAAGGGTGGCGAGACTACGTCTCACATACTTTGGACATGTTATCAGGAGGGACCGGTCCCTGGAGAAGGACATCATGCTTGGTAAAGTAGAAGGTCAGTGAAAAAGAGGAAGACCCTCCAAGAGATGGATTGACACAGTGGCTGCAACGATGGGTTCAAGCATAACAATGACTATGAGGACGGCGCAGGACTGGGCAGGGTTTCATTCTGTTGTGTGTAGGGAACCGACTCGACCGCACCTAACAACAACATATACTCCTGTCTAGGCAGAAGCTGGTGGACAGAAGATGCGTGCTCGAATATCTACAATACTAAACAGCCCCTTATTACAGCCTCAGTTTCCCTCCTTGAGAAGTTAGACTTCAGGGTCTCAAAGACAAAATTCCTAGACAATTCAGATGGAAGTTAACAGGTTCATTTCATTACGTCCTTGAGCATATCTGTCCACTAATGTCAGACTTTTTAACTCAAAGATGTCATGTTAATAATTCTGCATTCATCCATTGATTTAGTATAGTGCTTACAGCATTCCAGCCTCATCCTTTCTCCCTTCAGATCTCCCCCCGCCCCTTTTTTCTGGCTAATCCCTATTCACCTGTCAAGTCTCTATCTAGGTGGCTCTTGTTGTGGGAAGTTGACTCCGATTCATGACAGCCCCATGTGCGTCAGAGGAGAACTGTGCTGCATACGGTTGTCAATGGCTGATTTTTCAGAAGTAGATTGCCAGGCCTTTCTTCCAAGATGCTGAGTGCATTAACCATTTGCACCACCCAGAGATCCCTCTCTGATCTCTAAGTATTGGTTAATGCCCTTCTCCATGCTCGCCTATCACTAGTCTCCCCCACCACCCCACCATCACTGTATTTATAAAGTGCCTGTTACTCATGGGTACCATCAACTGGATTGTGCAGTGGGAAACAAGTAACTGTTGGCTAGATCAGCTAGCTGTTCCTGCATTAAAAAAAAAAAAAAAGAGAAAAACCCTTAAAGAGAATGGCTTAAAACAAAAATGGCTCATAATTCGGTGGTTTGGGTGGGTGGTGCCAGTCTGCATGGGCGTGGCTGATCTTGCCTGGGTCAGCTGGCAAGTTAGCTGGGAGTTGGATGACCTCGGGGCCTCATCAGGTCCCTCCTCTTCCATTCTCCAGCAGTCTGCCTTGGGCTCATTCACAAGGGGGACAGGTTCCAAGAGAAGCAGGAGTGGAAAGCTGCTGGCTTCCTTAGGCTTCAGATCAGAACGTGCATGGCGTCACTACAGCCACAGTGTACTGGTTACAAGTCACAATGTGGTCCTGGATTCAAGGGGCGAGGAAATAGACTTCACTGTTAGATGAGAAGAGCTGCAAACTATTGTGGCCATTTTTGCAATCTACCAGCTGAAGTTTAAAACTGAGACAGTATTGCTCAGGGAAAGAGCTGAGCTTTGTGTAACAGGGAAAGGCAGTCCTCAGAGAACTGTCCGCATAGTCTTGGAATGAGCATAACAAAGTAAACTGCTTTGAATAAAAAATTATTGTATTTTATTTCATTGGAGCTCAGGAAGTGAGAGGGCCCAGAGGAACAGGAATGGAACTGAGAAATGCGGAAGTAGCTGGTTTTCTCCGTGAGGGCTAAGGCAATCCCTCTCCCTCACATACTCATCGCCCCTGACGTTACCTGCACACGAAGACCAGGCCTATGACACTTTGGAGGGTGACGTGAGATGGGTGTTGTCCGCTGAGGTGACATGGGGTGGAAAAGAGGACTTGGGAACGTTCAGTGACTTACCCCTGTGTCGCTCCTGATGTGTTCCTTTAACATGGCCACGTTTTAGGGACATCACTGGATTCTATATATTTGCTTTAAACGATGCTACCTTTTTTTTTAAATAATGGAAAACTTCAAACATACACGAAAGTAGGGAGAACAAGCTAATGTATCCCCCATGTACCTATAACCCTGCTCCCACATTGATTAATCCATGGCTAATCATGTTTTGGAGCCCTGGTGGTGAAGTGGTTAAGAGCTCAGGCTGCTAACCAAAAGGTCAGCAGTTCTAATGGACCAACCGCTTCTTGGAAATCCTATGGGGCAGTTCTACTCTGTCCTGTAGGGTCGCAATGAGTTAGAATCAACTCTACGGCCACAAGTTTGGGTTAGAATCGTGTTTCAGCTAAGTTCCCACCCATTACCCTCCTACCACATTGTTTGAAGTAAATCCCAGATCTCTCATCTGTAAATATTTCAGTATGTATTTCTAAAAGATGAGGAATTGTTTTACAAATACATACACCACAATATCACAACCAAAAAAAAAAATAACAATAATTTCTTAATGTAATCAACTATCCAGCCAGTGTTCAAATTCCAGTTGTCTCCACAATAAGGTCCTGACATTGCATGTGACTGATAATCTTGCGTCCCTTTACCTACAAGATCCCCCTCTGATATGTTCTCTCTCCCTCCTTTGCTGTCTTCCTCTCTGTCTCCCTCTTCTTCTAATGTATTGATTGAAGAAACCAGGTCACTTGTCTGCAGAGCTTCCCATGATCTGGATTTTGTGGATTGCCTCTCAGTGCTGCCGTTCAGCCTGTTCATCTGTCCTCATAGTCCTATAAATGGGTAACTGCATCCAAAAACTTGCTGAGTTTCCGGTTCATTGATTTTAGCAAGACTACTTACAGGCGATGTTGAGTGCTACCACTTTTGTTTTGAAAGATTTTTCCAGATTTTGTGGCTTTAAAATTACGTGCCCTGAGTCATGCCAGTTTGTATCTTGGATAAATAAGTTGTTCACAACTTACTTCTAACTAATGAATCAACTTTCATTTTTCCACATTTCCATCACTTCCTGATGAGAAATAGGGAGTCAGGGATACACATGATTTTTTTGAGGTGTCAAAGCAAAAATTTTTCAAATCAGTCCAGTTTGGAGGTCCGTTTAGTGCGCATGTGATCTGCCTGCCAGCACTCAGCAATCAAACTTTATGAGAAGACCCAGTGGAATGTCTAACACACGGGTGTGGGCTATCGAATGGAAGCAAGTGGTTCAAGAAAAGGAAAACTGTAGCTTTCGGCACCCAGTGCCAACACCGGTCATCTAAAGAAGACATGTCTGCCTCTGTTGGCTCTTAGCAAATAAAGGGGTTAGCGAGCCAGCTATCATAATCTCATTGTTAGTTAAGTGTTTGGGAACTTAGCTGTAACATGTGTTTGTAAATACTGCATCACAGATCACATTTCTTTCAAATAGAATCACCTTCCCTATTTGAACTAGGCAGTTATGCAGGCTATGAAATACACTTCATGTAACAACCTTAAAAAAAACATTTATCAGTGAGCTGGTTATAGCACTAAATATAAAGGGGGAAAGGACAGCTATCGCAGCCCCTTCTTCTCAACATTCCCACGGGTGGGTACCTACCACGGAGTGGGGTTGGCCTCCGGAGAAGAGGCCCTTTCTAATCGACGTGCCTATATACAGAAGCCAGGAAAAGAAACTGACCCATGTGTACCGGATCTAAAGGGTATCAGGCAGCAGGCCTGAAATTTAATATGCACTCAGCCTCTCCATCCTCGTCTCTTTGTTTGATTTTTATGAGAATCTGTACGGGGGCTCTCCCTAGCTCTGTTTTTCTTTCTTTCTTTTTTTTTTTTTAACTACTGTATTCTCTTATTTTTAGGACGCGAGGCGCAAAGGGCAGAGATGGCTTCCGTGGAGAAGCTATCAAGGGCTACATTTTAACTTGATACCATGGAAGTATGGAAGCCGATGGAACTGTTCCAACAGATGGCGCTGCTTTTTTGTCTGCTGATTCCTGCCTAAAATGGGCCTGGATCAGGTGTGGTGCAAATGACAATGACCTGCCCACCACCGCTACTACCACCAGTTAGACGAGGCGGCTACAGCGCAAGGAGGGACCTCAGGGGAGTGGAATAAACACTGGGCCAGGAGTCTGGAATCATGAGTTTCAAACTGGGGCTGCTAATGGCTGTGTGAGCTGGACTAACGTTTCCTGCATCCTAAAAGACGGAGTGCAACCAGGTGCACTCTAAGGCCCCCTGTAGCTCTGGTTGCCTCTCAACTGTCAGGGGCATATTATAAATGATTGTTACAGTATCCTGTTTCTGCTATAACAAAATGCCACAAACTTAGTTGCTGCAAACAGTACATGTTGCTGTAAAACAAATCAGCATAGCACGCTTACGAAAATACCTCAAGATAGGGAGGGTGCGTCTGGCAAACGTACGGAGCGAGTTATTTGCGTAACAATGCAGTACAAATTCATTATCGTACAGTTGTGTAGGTCAGAAGTCTGGCAAGGTTCTCACTAGGCTAAGGTCAAGTTGTCAGCAGGGATGTGTTCCTTTCTGGAGACTCTAGGAGGGAATCCGTTCCTTGCCTTTTCCAGCTTCTAGAGGCTGCCTGCCTTCCATTCTTGTGTCCCCCTTCTCCGTCATCAAAGGCAGCAATGTTGGATCGAGACCTTCTCCCGCTGCCTTCTCTCTAGTCCTCTGCAGCTAGGACAGGCTTTCTGATTTTAAGGACTTCTATGATTAGCTTGAGCCACCTAGATAATCCAGACTACTTTTCCCTTCTCAAGGTCCTTAAACTTAATCACGTGTGCAAATTCTCTTTGCCTTGTAAGGTAACACTTTCATGGGCTCAGCGATTAGCATGTGGACATCTTTGGGGGCCGTTACTCAGCCTACCACAAAGATGAACTTTTCCTCAGGAGGAGCGAAAGCGAAAGCAACAATTGAGGAAAAAAGCAATGTTTTCAAAGAGACTCCAAGTCCACATTCCTTACTCTGTCATTTAAGATCCTCCAATGAACCTTTCCAACATTATCATCCAATGTTTCCACTTGAAATATCCTATAACTTCTTTACCTGAACTGAACTATACATGCTCTGGGCTTTGCCTCAACTCACACTGTTTCTGATTTCTAAGAGCCCATGTACCCACCCACTTCTCTGCACCACCAATTCTCCTCCAGGGTCCAGCTAATGGCACATCTCTCGTAAGGCCTACTCTGGCCCACCAAGACAGAGAGCAAAACACCAGTATTTTCTCTGTCCTCTGTTTTTTCTGCCTGGTTTGCAGTTCCTCATGCCCATATCATAGAGCTCCCTCAAGACTTGATCTTAGCCTAGTGAGAACCTTGATCCTCAAGGCCTCAATCATTACGGACTGGTCCCTGTGTCTTCCTGGTGCCCTGCACACTGTAGGAGCTCCATCTACATGTGTTGACCAACGGCATTAATGACCATTAATGGACTCAGAATGGGAAGAAAGTGTCAATGCAGGAAGACACCATATATAGATGACACTGTGCACCATTAGATTACTGAACCAGACACAGAGCTCTTCACTGGGTGTTTGCACCTAATGAAGGAGAAGCCACATCCTGTAGACGAAGAGGACATATGGGTCCTAACAAGAGGGAGCCCCTGTATCTGCCTTAGAGAAATGGGCCCATCCTGATGGTGGGTGAGGCCCAGAGGAGAGAAGGGTTGATCACAGCCTCCCCATCCCCTGCTCCTCTTCCCATCACACACACGCGCACATACATAGCTAGCAGGGCTCTACCTACTTTTCCAGCCCCCTTGCCTGGACACCTCCACTCATACCTGATACTCTAGCCAGTTCTGACTACTGACTGAGCACATCCACATCTGTACATGAAATTGTTGTTGTTAGGTGCTGTCGAGTTGATTTCAAATCATAGCGACCCTATGTACAGCAGAACAAAACACTACCCTGTCCTGCACCATCCTCACAATCGTTGTTATGCTTAAGCCCATTGTTGAAGCCACTGTGTCAATCCATCTCACTGAGGGTCTTCCTCTTTTTCGCTGACCCTCTACATATGTGAAGTAGAAGTAATATAACCACCACCATGTACTGAAAACTTTCCTGCCAGAGCATCGGAAATAGATAATAAAACAGCCAGGACTCAATTGACCCAATAACCTAGACCCGTTTTTGTTGAATCGCTATGAAAACAAATCCTCTTCTGTAAACAGAAGAAACTTCAAATGCTGCAGGAAACATCACTACTGATCAAATTGGGATTTGTTACTTAACCTCTCTAAACCCCACCATACATTTTGGGAAATATGCACTCACCTACTTCTGGGCCCCTCCTCCCCTTGGCTCCTGCTCCCTAGGGTGTGGGCCCAGCTGCTACCACCTCCCCACAGTCCCCTCCCTTTCTCCTTCCCTCTTTCTCTTTCTCTCGCTCCTGTAGGGGGCAGGCTTCAGGCTCCTTCCCCTCCTCCCCATGCTGTATAAACTTATGGGACCAGGGACATATACACGGTCGGAGGTAGGAACGAATGAACTTTATGCAGGGCATGACCGCAGTGGCGTAGCTAGGGCCCTGCATCCAGAGGCATAACTACAGAATGGCAGGTACTGCACCGGCCCCGGGCGCGTGGCGCCACTGAGCACCTTCCATTAACCCGGTGGAGCCCAACGTCCTTCCTCAAGCACGATAATGTGTTAATTAAAAGATAAACAAGCTTGTGTTTTTAAGCTGATAATATGGCAAAGTTATCTAAAAGAGGGGTGTTGGATATTTGGACAAGGGCGCAATTTCAGTGCTGGCCACAGGCGCCACTTTGCATAGATGCTGCTGGTCGTACCGGGTTAATAGAAACTGCTCAATGGTGCCCTGCGCCCAGGGCCAGTGCCATACCTGCCATACCTGCTGTACCCTAGTTACGCCTCTGCGTGACTGTATGGTGTTCACACAACATCCAAATCGCATAACGTCCTATTTCACGGAATGTTTTGTGGACGTTAAGCAATGTGTGACTGTAGCGCCCACAGCCCTGCTTTGTTTTTTTCTTTTTAATAATTTCTTTTGTTGTTTTTCTTGTTGAGAATATACACAGCAGAACGTCAGTTCAACAATTTCTACGTGTATAATTCGGTGACATTAATTACATTCTTCAGTTGGGCAACCATTCCCACCCTCCTTTTCCTGCTTTCTTCTTTGACGAGCGTGCTATCCTAAACCTGCTGGCCCGCATTCTACAGGGCAGCTCACTCCAGGCTGGTCTCTCTCCAGGCTGTTCTCTCTCCTTCATGTATTCTCTCTTACCCCAGTCCTACTCAGCCCTTCTTTCCCATTCCTGAAGAATTTCCCATCTCCACTTCCCACTTAAGTTTTACACCTCATTCACTCCCTGTATGGATTCAGCTTGGGATGTATTAACATGCGTGCATGTATATGGAACCCATCTGGATTACTGGCATCTGTGCTCAGTAGCCAAAAACCAAACAAAGCCCATTGCCTCGAATCGATTCCAACTCATGATGACCCATGTGTTACAGAGCAGAACTGCTCCATAGGGTTTTCTTGGCTATGAAAGAGCCCTGGTGATGTAATGGTTAAGTGATCAGCTGCTAACTGAAAGGTTGGTGGTTGGAACCCACCCACAGCTCCACGGGAGAAAAGACCTGGCGATCTCTCCCGTAAAGATTACCACCGAGGAAACTCTACGGGGCAGTTTTACTCTGTCCTATAGTGTTGCTATGAGTCAGAATCAACTCAACGGTGCACAAAAACAAAAACCTTTGTGGAAGCAGATCAGTTGGGCTTTTTTCTGCAGTGAGTAGGTTCAAATCACCAACCTTTAGATTATCAGCTGATCTCAAATCTCTTGCACTACCCAGAGACTGCTAAGGAGGGAAGACTCTAAACCAATGAATGTACTCAAGGTATCCACAACCCAGGTCTGTCTCTGGAATGGCAAATACATTTCAACATGAGTGCCAGCCCTGTTGTTAGTGCTGACTTCCCGGAGCGCTGTGTGTTTGAAGATTTTAGGCTCACACCTAGGCTTGGTGGGAAAGAGACCGCAATGATCAGAGATGTCCCTAAGGGCACAGGAGAAGGGAATTGCACGCATGCCACATATTTGCAGATCCTTGTCTATTTGCTCCATCTCCCTCCATAAACCCACTTTTGGAAAGGGAGATTTTCTGGCTATTATGGTGGAAGTCTCTGGTGTTGCAACGGGACCGTGAGCGTGGCTTAGTTGATAGTGACCTTTGACTCTAATATTGAACTCACCCCCATGTGAGGCCCAGGGCTGGCTGGAAAGATGGGTGAATCTGGGGACAAGACGAGAGGCTGTTACCCCCATGAGAACCATGCGTTTTTCCTGGCGGTTTTTAACACGATGGCCTCACGTGGCATTTTGACTACGATGAAAGAAATAAGCTTTGACAAGCCAGGAGACTTTAAGGAAAGTCATTTCTAGACATCAAAAAACCCAAAAATACCAAACCTATTGCCATTGAGTAGGTTCCGACTCATGGTGACCCCATGTGTTACAGAGTAGAACTGCTCCGTAGGGTTTTCTTGGCTATGATCTTCATGGAAGCTGGTCGATGGTGGCTTTGAACTGCCGACCTTTAGGTTAGTATTCAGCACAAACCATTTGTGCCAGCCTCACAGTCCGGGTATCTCTATGGAGTAGTGATATCTAAGGGGGCCTTTAACTTGAGACCTTAAGAAAGTTAAGAATGACCGACCTTTAATGTGTAGTAAGAACTATTCCTTATGTAAATCTTAATTACATAAAACAAACTGTCGAGGCTTTCAACCTCCAATTTCTCCCTGGGCCAAGGGATTAGTCTAGTCCAGCCTGGACCCATTAGGACGACTTGTGATCTTGCCTCCTGCTGTCCAGTCTGCCTCCACCCTAGATGGGCCCCCCTTGAGGGCCACAGGGAGTTTCACTGGGAAATGGGGCTGATTTTCCTTACTCCTGCTGCTATCAAGGAGCCCTGATGGTGAAGTGATTAAGAGCTATGACAAGCTAAGGCTGCCAACCAAAAGGTCAGCAGTTCGAATCCACCAGCCACTCCTTGGAAACCCTATGGGGCAGTTCTACCCTGTCCTATAGGGTCGCTATGAGTCAAAATCGACCTGATGACTGCGGATTTGGTTTTTGTTTTTTTTGGCTGTTATCAATAAACATTGTTTTCTTAATATCCTGTGAGGGCCAGTGTCAATATTGTTTTAATAATGCTAAGTACTGTGAGCTCTCTCTGTCGCTATTTCCCATAGCCCCTCACTGTAAATCCAAAGTGGATTCCTCAAGAGAGTAGAAAGGGCCCCAAAGTGAAATCTTGGCTTGAATTGCCTCTTAATGCCCACTGTGAAAGATAGTCCAAGTATTATAAAAATCCCTTGATTTATTCTCTTCCATTTTCACACTAGGATCTGTTAAAAAAAAAAAAAAAATCAGAAAGTTCTTCTGAACTTCAAGCAAAGAATTATATCAACATAATTATCTGAGACCAAGCTTACATCAAACATCTGTGTGTCAACTCATATACTTGCAACATCTTAATTTGGACTAATTAAGAGAACTTATAAGCAATTTCTGACTTTTCCCTATAACACCGCTATTTTGGGATACGCAGATATCTTCTCCACTTCAACTTTTTATTTATTTAATTGTTAACCAGTTGTTAGCATTCAGTTTTCTTTCTTGGATTGCATTAGTCTGCAAACAACTTTAAAATTCTCTGAAGGAAAGCTGAATGCCAATGCTGTCTGATGCGCTTTGCCTTGTGTGGATGTATTTTTTTTCCTTTGAACAACCCCTGAACTAGTAACACAGAGTTGAAAGCCAGGGCACTATGGGTGTTGCTTACTTGAAAGTAGACTTTGACCCTAATGTCAACTCACTCCTTAGCATCTTGAGAGGAAGAGACTTTTTTTTTATTATTCTATGTTGTGGGCAAAGCAGATGGCTAGAATTATTACCAGAGCTAATGGAGAAAGGCTCTCTGGGAACCTTAGCATCTACCCAAAAGGCAAACTTGATGGACCCAGAAGAGTCTCCTTCCAACATCTATGAGCCTTGGGGCCACTCCCCACTTTGGTGAGGCCCTCATCTTAAGGGCTGCCTGTATTTAGTTTTCTCTGCTGATCATAAACAAGTGGTAACTCCCTTTCTAGGCATTGAAAACCAATGTCCTTTTCCCGCTTCTGCAGTTCATATTAGCCAGTATGGAGTCCAAAAGAAGATGGTCAGAGTAATCTATGTTTGTACTCACAGCTTGGGCCGCAGGCCAGAAGCACAAAGTTTCAGCTTTGATGGGATGACGGCATACTTTTGGCTTAGAGGAGTTATGGCTTGTGCAGGTTCTCGTTTTCCAATTTGGACAAGCAGTGTTGAATTGGATGAATGGGAAGACATTACAAACACAAAATGTCGTAGGTGAGTAGGTGATTAGAATTCACAGGCTGCAGAGAATTTGCACAAGACTCCTCTTCTCTAGTTAAAACGAGAGCTCTCAGACTTGGTACATTGTGTGAATAGTACCCAGGAAGGAGATTTGATAAAACCCAAAGGGAGGGAGTTAACTCTGCCTATGGATCGCACTGAAAGCACTGAATAAACTCTGAAATGCTTTCTGTTTAGACTGCTGTGCCCTGGCGGCTTCTCCTTTGATAATGAGACCCCTCAACCTGGTGCACCAAGGTCAAGCCAACAACCCGTGTGGAGAGGGGAAGGAAAACATCACTGATAAAATGCCTCCCCAAACACAGAGAGTGAATGCAAATATGCAAGATCAATACCTAGATTCTCTGCAATATGGGATCAAAGCAGACAGACAAGTTGACACGCAAGCAAATACAATGAATCAGTGCATAGAAGCAGTTTTAAAATGTAAGTGTAAAACTTCATGATAGCATGAAATACCTATAAAACTAACCAATAAATAAGGATGTCAATATCCAGCTTGGTCAGACTCTGTACATTCGAAATTGGTTTGATCTTTCAGGCAACAATGTGTTAATATGTAAAATAAGAGCTAAAATGTAGTTTTATGACTTCTAACCCAATATTCTACTTTGGGACTTATACCTTATAAAAATTATTTATTTAAAATTGTGAAGAATAAGAACCAGTCTGAATGCTCAAGAATGGGGAATTGGTCATATAAATTACGGCACACTAAGAAAGGCCAGCAATCTGCTTCTGGAAATTACCCAGTGAAAACCTTATGGAGCACACCAGAACATTGTCGGACACACTTGCTTTGGCCACATCATCAGGAGGGATCAATGGCTAGAGGAGGCCATCATGTTTGGTGAAATAGAGGGCCAGGTAAGGTGTGGGAGATCCTTAATGAGGATGGATTGACACAATAGCCTCAACAATGGACTAGAACAAGTCGGCAGTTGTGAGGATGGCAACCTTTCCTTCTGTAGTGCATGGGTTGCCATGAGTCAAAGTCGCCATGCCAAGAGCTAGCAACAACAACAAACTAAAAGTGTGTAGCCCTACTCCCTTGTTTTATAGATGAAGACACTGATAACTCAGGAGAAATTAATTTATGACGGCAAATAGTTTTCATCTCATATACCTATCTTGTTGATTGGGAAGGGCATCCTGGAGTCCTGCATTGGAAAGGATTCTGAGGCTATATCTGGACTCCTTGAAAAGAAAACCTAATCAACTAGTGATGTCTCCTGTGAGCAAGGAGCCTTAGTGGCGCAGCGGTTAAATGCTCAACTGCGAACTGAAAGGTCAGTGGTTCAAACCTACCAGCTGCTCCACGGGAGACAGATGTGTGGCAGTCTGCTTCTGTAAAGATTACAGCCTTGGGAACCCTATGGGGCAGTTCCTCTCTGTCCTACAGGGTCTCTGTGAGTCAAATTGACTCGATGGCAATGGGTTTGGGTTTTTACGGTGGGCTTGACCACGCGGAGTAGCCGAAGGCTCATATGCTATGTGGAAATAAATGAAGACACCCAAATGAGAACAGGCAGAAGCTATTTATCCAGGGCTTGCTGTAACAAGGGAGTCAGTCACCATCATGTGCATTTGGGAGATACTCAAAGGCAGGCAGAGGAGTGGGAGAGCTGTTAGTGGAAAAAAGGGAAGGCTTCAGGTATGCCCTGATTGGAGGCTGTTGGCTGGGGAAGCTGGAGGCAGGCTAACCAGAAGCAGGCCATCCTATGTGATTGTTGTTGTGTACCGTCGAATTGATTCTGACTAATAATAACCCTATAGGACAGAGTAGAACTGCCCTATAGGGTTTCCTAGGCCATAATCTTTATGGAGGGGACCTGGTGGTGTAGTGGTTAAGTGCTTAGCTGCTAACCAAAAGGTGGTTGGAACCCACCAGCCACGCTCTGTGGGAGAAAGATGTGACAGTCTGCTTCTATAAAGATTACAGCTTTGGAAACCATATGGGGCAGTTCTACTCAGTCCTATAGGGTCACTATGAGTCAGAATTGACTGGATGGCAATGGGTTTTGGGTTAATCTTTATGGGAGCAGATCACCAGGTCTTTTCTCCATGGAGTGACTGGTGGGTTCCAACTCTTGACCTTTTGGTTAGCAGCCAAGCGCTTAACCACTGAACCAGCAGGGTTCCTTGGTAATTGCTAGGGAAGCATATTTGGCTTTCTCCAGTTGGTCCTAAGTGGGAAGAGGAGAAGCAAAAATTAGGGAAGATGTCAATTATTGGTAAAGTCCCGTCCCTTTTTGGGCCGATTGCTACAGAGGTTGTGGTTTGGCTTCCTGGGACTGGCTGCTTCAGATTGTGGGTCAGAGTTCTATTTTTACACGTGGTCTGGTGGTTGTCCGTTTGTATACCCAGTCTCTCCCACGTGACCACGAACTCGGGGTTGTGTGACTGTCTGAAGGCACGTATTAGTGGTGGAGCCAGTCTTCCCATTGCTCAGGACGGGAAAACTTCTGCGGTGCAAAACAAAGGGGAAACCTCCTTTGATAGCAGATCTGCTTCCCACACACCCAGAAGCCCCCCTCCACCCCCGCATTTTTCAGTCTTACACATGTCTCTGTGAGGGGTGAAGTGGTCTATCTCTGTGAAGGTTGAGGTGGCCCTGTGTGAACGAAGACATGGTAGATGGGGTGGCAAGAGTAGTAACAATTTCAGCATCTGAATTTTGCTTTTTCGATCCTCCTTCTCTACTGCTAAAGACCAATTTTTTCTCTTGAGGTGGAATCCCATGGGAGTAAAGCAGAGAAAGCATTCCTAAAAAATATTGATTACCAAGAAAAGTTTATTTTCATATTCCAGTGTAAGCGATCCTTCTCAGCTATTATCTATTCTCATCCCTAGAATGTGACATTGAAGGTGACATGCACCTTCAAATACTCACAGAAGTAGAGACTAATTTTAAAAATTTTAATCTGTAAAAGTGTAACTGGAATGTTTTCTGGGACTGTCAAAAATTCCACAAGTCCTTGACTAGAACTCACAGATAAAATTGTTACATAATTTCTTTCAGATTTGGTGTATGTTATTATAAGTAGTAGTGAAAACCTATTTTATCTCATATTATTAAGATTTACTCTAGTTACATGGATCTTCAGCTTTGTTTTGTTTTATAAAACGATAACTTTTCCTACCTCCTAATTGTTGTAAGGCACCGTTGAGTGAGTTCTGACTCATAGCAACCCTACGTACAACAGAACGAAACACTGCCCAGTCCTGCGCCGTCCTCATAATCATTGTTATGGTTGACCCCATTGTTGCAGCCACTGTGTCAGTGCATCTCGTTGAGAGTCTTCTTCTTTTTCGGTCACCCTCTACTTTACCAAGCATGATGGCCTTCTCCAGGGACTGGTCCCTCCTGATTATATATCCAAAGTATTTGAGACGAAGTCTTGCCATCTTTGCTTCTTCCAAGACAGACTTATTTGTTCTTTTGGCAGTCCATAGTATATTCAGTGGAGCTCTAGCGGCACAGTGGTTAAGAGCTTGGCTGCTAACCAAAAGGTCAGCAGTTCGAATCCACCAGCTGCTCCTTGGAAACCCTTTGGGGATAGTTCTACTCTGTCCTATAGGGTCGCTATGAGTCGGAATCAACTCAACAGCAATGGGCAGGCGGGCAGGTATATTCAGTATTCTTTTCCAACATCATAATTCAAAGACGTGTTACTCTTCCTTATTGATCGTCCAGGTTTTGCTTGCATACAAGGAGATTGAAAACACCATTGCTTGGGGTTTGCCTTCTTTCATTCTTAAAGTGACGTCTTTGCTTTTTAACACCTTACAGAGGTCTTTTGTGGCACACTTGCCCAATGCAATACATGCTTTGATTTCTTGACTGCTGCTTCCATGGACATTGATTGTGGATCCAAGTAAAATGAAATTCTTGACAACTTCAATCTTTTCTCCATTTATCATGATGTTGCTTATTGGTCCAGTTGTGAGGATTTTAGTTTTTTTATGCTGAGGTGTAATCTATACTAACGGCTGTAGTCTTTGATCTTTATCACTAAGTGCTTCAAGTCCTCTTCACTTTCAGCAGGCAAGGTTGTGTTATCTGCATAATGCAGGTTGTTAATGGGGTTTCCTCCAATCCTGATGCCACTTTCTTCTTCATATAGTCCAGCTTCTCAGATTATTTGCTCAGCATACAGATTGAATAAGTATGGTAAAAGGATACAACCCAGATGCACACCTTTCCTGTCTTTAAACCATGCCGTATCCCCTGGTTCCGTTTGAGTGACTGCCTCTTAGTGTATGTACAGGTTCCTCATCAGCACAATTAAGTGTTCTGGAATTCCCATTCTTCACAATGTTATCAATAATTTGTTATGATTCACACAGTCGAATGCTTTTGCGTAGTCAAAAAAAACACAGGTGAACATCTTTCTGGTATCCTCTGCTTTCAGCCAGGATCCATCCGACATCAGCAATGACATCCTGCATTCCACATCCTCTTCTGAATCTGTCAGTTCCCTGTCAAGGTACTGTTGCAACTGCTTTTTAATGACATTGTTCGATAATTTCCACATTCTTTTGGATCACCTTTCTTTGGAATATGCATAAATATGGACCTCTTCCAGTCAATTGGCCAGGAAGCTGTCTTCCAAATTTCTTGGCATAGACAAGTGAGCACTTCCAGCGCTGCATCCATTTGTTGAAACATCTCAACTGGTATCCCGTCAATTTCTGGAGCCTTGTTTTTCGATACTGTCTTCAGTGCAGCTTGGAGTTCTTCCTTCAGTATCATTGGTTCTTGATCGTATGCTACCTCTGGAACAGATTGAACATTGACCAATTCTTTTTGGAACAGTGACTCTGTGTTTTCCTTCCATCTTCTTTGAGTGCTTCCTGAGTTGTTTATTATTTTGCCCACAGAATCCTTAGATACTGCAGCTCAAGGCTGGAATTTTTGTTCAGTTCTTTCAGCTTGAGAAATGCCAAGTGTGTTCCTCCCTTTCTGTTTTCTAACTCCAACTCTTTGCACATGTCATAATACTTTACTTTGTCATCTCGAGCTGCCCTTTGAAATCTTCTGTTTGGCTCTTTTACTTCATCATTTCTTCCTTTCACTTTAGCTACTCTACTTTCAAGAGTAAGTTTCAGAGTCTCTTCTGACATCCATTTTGGTCTTTTCTTTCTTTCCTGTCTTTTTAATGCTCTTGCTTTCTTCATGTATGATGTCCTTGATGTCTTCCCACAACTCATCTGGTCTTCGGTCATTAGTGTTCAATGTGTCAAATCTATTCTTGAGATGACCTCTAAATTCAGGTAGTATATACTCAAGGTCGTACTTTGGCTCTCATGGTCTTGGTCTAATTTTCTTCAATTTCAACTTGAACTTGCTTATGAGCAATTGATGACGATCTGCTCCTCAGTCAGCCTCTGGCCTTGTTCTGACTGATGATATTGAGCTTTTCCATCATCTCTTTCCACAGATGAAGTTGATTTGATTCCTATGTATTGCATCTGGCAAGATCCACATGTGTAGTTGCCCTTTATGTTGTTTAAAAAAGTATTTGCAATGAAGAAGTTGTCGATCTTGCAAAATTCTATCATGTGATCTCCAGCATCGTTTCTATCACCAAGGCCATATTTTCCAACTACCAATCCTTTTTTCTTCGTTTAGCATCAAGAAATAAATAATATGCTTGCTACCGCTCAGTTTTGGGCAGTGTTTGACTTTCATTAAGTGCATTGGAAAAATTTGATCATGATACATCTGATTTGTGGAGTCATTGCCGATCAAATTTTGCTCTTTATGCTTCATTATGTACTAAAAACTATTCATATATTTATGTTGTTTTGATCAATTGTTTCCTAAAATAGTCGCTGTAATGAAAATTCAATCTGAAAGAAAAAGTACTACTTAGAATATTATGATCACCTTGAAATGGTAAAATTTCAATTTATATACATTGATTTTTATAATAAGGTAACCAATGAGACACTTACTTTCAAGCATTAACAATATGGTATGAGGAACAAATCTGTGGAGGAAGTGAACTGGAAATACAGGTTCAAGAAGGAGAAAACTAGCTTAGTTAATGTTTTTAAATGGATATTGGTGGGTATCAAATCATTATAGTTTTGCAATTCCATTGTATTCTTCTTAAAGAAGGATTAGATGTTTCGTATTTGCATCTTTGCAACTATCTAAATGTATGGTGAAAATTTTAAAATAACTTAAAAACATGCAATGGGGTGAACAGTTTTCAAAAGTCTTTTAGGGGATATGTAACAGAAATTTTTGTAATCTACTGTCTTTCAGAGCTAGTCCTGTAGAAATGCCTTACAAAAAGGATATCTTGATCAAATAAATTTAAGAAATGCTTCAAATCCCTGTTTTGAAAGCTTACAATGCATATTGAATACTCTGGGAAATTCTATGTTAAAGAAACATGTTTAACTTCATTTAATCTCGTGTCTCCTAAACTTATTTGATCTCTATTATTCTCAAATAATCTTTTTATTATCTCAGGAGATAGTCATTGAGAAAAAACTGTACTGTCATATCCCTATAGCTACTTAAATTAAATGGATGTTCAGACAAAATGTGTGAATGAAATATGAAGTGAGAAAAGTAGAAAAAAATAATACTAACAAACATTACAACTATGTACAACCATGTATTGGTAAAATATATATATATATATATTTGAACCAATATAGATACTTTAGCATTTCCTGATCATTTCTTTTGGCAAGTTGCTTAAGACAAAGACTCAAGAATGTAAGAAGAAGATAAGGGAGGCAGATATGGAAGCAGGCAGGAAGGAATGGAATGATAGCTGGTTGGTTGGTTGATTGATTCAAGAGAAGGTCCTGACCGTAATACAGAGCTCGGGGCCCCAAAGGGTCATTCAGATCCTGGCAGACTGCTGAATGCACACCAAATGTCAGGATCAGGGTAACTATCTCAACCAAGGAAGTTGTTTTAACCTGTAGAGCCCATCTCTTGAGACTAATTATTCAGTGCAGTCTGGTGGACATGGAAAGCTTTATATTTCAGGGGCAAAAGGGCCAATCTCAAATTTGAAGGTGAACAGTTTATCCCACTTGGGTAAACCATCGCCAGTGAGTGACATTCCTCTAATAAAACACCTTGGGAAGAACCGGGGCAGGTGGCTGCGTTTTATGATCTCACGGATAAGCTGTGTTTCTTCCTTCCAGAGATTTCATCTCTTGCAGGTGTTGGTATTTTTGCGGCAGACTCAGCTTGTCACATCTTATAGAAGACATCAGAGAATCTGTGAAACAAAACCCCCAGGCTTTAAAAGGAAGAAGGCATCTCAAGTGAGGAAGATCATGGGACAAATTCAATATAAGGTCCTTTGGCTCCTACCAAAAAAAAAAAACCAAACCCTTTGCCGTTGAGTGGATTCCGACTCATAGCAACCCTATAGAACAGAGTAGAACTGCTCCATAGAGTTTCCAAGGAGTGCCTGGTGGATTCAAACTGCTGACCTTTTGGTTAGCAGCCAAGCTCTTAACCACTACACCACCAGGGTTTCCTACGTATGTGCAAATACATCTGGCAAAAAGCCACCAGTCAGACTCAGTCCACTAAAGCAACCACCCTCTTGGATGGAGACAGGTACTAATAGAATCCAGGTAGGTCTACATCTTGACAGAAGGGAGGAGAAGAGGATCCGAATATCATTTTCACTATAAGGAAATATTTTTGGCAACTTAGCTCCCTGTCTTCATTATCTGGTGCTGCTGTAACAGAAATACCACAAGTGGATGGCTTTAACGAACAGAAGTTTATTCTCTCACAGTCTAGTAGGCTACAAATCTGAATTCAGGGCGCCAGCTCCAGGGGAAGCCTTTCTCTCTCTGTCGGCTCTGGAGGAAGGTCCTTCTCATTAAACTTTCCCCAGACTAGGAGCTTCTCCCTGCAGGAACCCTGGGTCCAAAGGACACACTCTGCTGCCAGCGCTGCTTTCTTGGTGGTATGAGGTCCCCGTCTCTGTTCGTGTCTCTCTTTTATATCTCAAAAGAGGCTGGATTAAGACACAATCTAATCTTGTATATTTCATCAACACAACTGCCGCCAGTCCGTCTCATCAACATCATTGTGATAGAAGTTACAACATGCAGGAAAATAATATCAGATGACAAAATAATGGACAATCACACAATACTGGGAATCATAGCTTAGTCAAACTGATATACATATTTTTTGTGGACACAATTCAATCCATGACACTCCCTAAACAAATTGCAACGAGACCTCACATCCCCCCATCTAGACCAAGGTAGGGTCTACTTTCCTTCACCCTGAATCTGGGCTAGCCTTGTGACCCATTTTGACCAATAGAATGTGGCAGAAGTGATGCTGAGTACCTTCCAAACAAGACCTTAGCAGATTCACAAACTCCACCTCTTTCTTGAAATCTAGCAACCATGCTATGAGGAAGTTCAAGTAGCCACAAGAAGAAACCCTCATGGAGGAGAAACAAGGAAGCAACTGAGCTCCCAGATGGCAGTCACACCTGTCTTTGTCATCTAGTGCTGCTCTAACAGAAATACCACGAGTGGATGGTTTTAACAAAGAGAAGTTTATTCTCCCACAGTCCAAGAGGCTGCAAGTCCAAATTCAGGGCGTCAGCTCCAGGCAAACACTTTCTCTCTCTCTGTCGGCTCTGGAGGAAGGTCCTTGTGATACATCAGTCTTCCTTAGGTCTGGGAGCATCTCAGCGCAGGAACCTCCGCTCCAAAGGATGCGCTCTGCTCTCGGCACTGCTTTCTTGGTGGTATGAGGTTCCCATGTGTCTCTGCTCTCTTCTCTCTTTTATAGCACAGAAGAGATTAGCTTAAGACACTATCCTATCTTGTAGATGTCGTCAGTATAACCTCATCATAGTAATAGAGTTTACAACACATAAGGAGATCACATATAACCTCATCATAGTGATAGAGTTTACAACACATAAGGAAATCACATCAGATTATACAATCCTACAATACTGGGAATATGACCTAGCCAAGTTGACAGATATTTTTGGGGGACACAGTTCAACCCATGATAGCACCCACATGTGAATGAGGTAATTTTGGACCTTTCAGCTGTCCCAGAGCCCAGGAAGATGCTGCATGCAGCAGAACTGCTCAATTAACCCACAGAATTGTGAGAAATAATCATTTGTTATCTTAAACCATTAAGCTTTGTTATGCAGCTGTAGATAATTAAAGCAGTAACACAAGCCCTTCTATTCCCACCATTCATCAGGGTCCCCTGAGCCATAAGGGTCAGGGAAGGGGACAGGAAGGAGAGATGTCTTCAAGGACTCCATATGAATTCTTCGCATGTGCTCAGGACTAATGAGCATCTCTGAATATAAGAAATGCTTTTGGATTGCTCACGGAATTTGTTGTGTCTGAAAACTGCAAGTTAGGCAGTTGGGAGTCCAAAGCCCGCTTCTGGTTGGTTGTATGACCTTCAACAAATTACTTAAACTCTCTGAACCCCAGTATGTTCAGTAGTAAACATGGCTAAAGCACTTTCTCAGCAGAGTTCTTCTAAGGATTTAATGAAATAACATATTTGATGTGCCAACCACAGTAGGCTCTCAGAGAACATTAAAAGCTGCTGCTGCTTTTCTTTCTTCTTTACCTCGCCTACAATATAAAAGAAGTGCCACAGAAAAGGTGAAAATGTGTGTGTTTGGATTATTTGGCTATTTGACTACAAATGTGTACGTTAGCCTGTTTGACTATTTGACTGAAAATCTTTGACTATTTGACTATTTCATCTTATTTACTAGTCCTAAGAGTAAGAAACTGGAGGAGGGACAAAGTGCTCCCCAGTACCCTAGAAAAAGATTTGTTTTTTTTATTGTTGTGCTTTAATTGAAAGTTTACAATTCAAGTTAGTCTCTCATACAAAAATTTATACAGACATTGTTATGTGACCCTAGTTGCTCTCCCTATACTGTGACAGCAACTCTTCCTTTCCACTGCGGATTTCCTGTGTTCATTCAATTAGCTTCTGACCCTCTCTGCCTTCTCATCTCCCCTCCGGACAGGAGCTGCCCATTTAGTCTCCTGTATCTACTTGAGCTAAGAAGCACACTCTTCGCGAGTATCATTTTATGTCCCATAGTCCAGTCTAATCTTTGTCTGAAGAGTTGACCTCAGCAATGGTAGAAAAAGATTCCTTAAGACTTTGGAAACATACTAGACTTGTTGAAAGCTCATGGATTCAGCTACACGAATCATGAAATATAAATTATGATTCTAGAATTTGTTTTTATTTTGAAAGTGAGCAAATTGCAAATTATTTTTCAAGATAAAGAAACATCAAAGGAAGGTTGGTAAACATTCACGTTTACATTATCTGTCCTTCTGTCCTCACCTGAAAAACATACCCTGTTCATTGATTGATTGATTTGTTACCGCCCCGAGGCACAAGGTGCCTGTGAAGTCACGAAGACCAGCAGTGAGAAAATGCAGCCCAGTCCCATCTCTACCATAAACTCAATATGGAACCCTTTCAGCACACACCTTTGGGTTGCCAGCACAGCTCCTGATAATTCTGCCTTTTTCTGGGTATTGTTCCATCCCATCCCCATGTCCAGAGTCACAGAGGTGGGCTGCAGCCGCCACAGCTATAGTATATGAGCAGCCTACCCCTAGGAATAACTGACTAAACTGGCCAAATTCCGAGGCAGCAAGTTGCTTTGTATGACTGGAATTGGAATGGGAACTTGAGTGCTCTGGAGAAGCGGCCCACCCACCACCATGCGGCCCGAACAACAGACAGCCAGAGCCACAACATCATGCAGACACCAAGCGAGGTTAGTTCAAAGGTGCGCAGAGAGAATTCCGAGCTCTTCATAGCTTTCTAGAGCCTAATTTTTGACCCATCTCTATCTTTCCCTTTGGATTCTATGGGATAGCCATGAATCCTTACAATAAGTTCTATTTATTTAAAATAACTGAGAGTGGTTGCTGTTTGCAATCAAATAACTAGGCCACATGTTATCAGGAAGGATTAGTTCCCTGGAGAAGGACATCATGCTTGGTAAAGTAGAGGGTCATCGAAAAAGAAGAAGACCCTCAACGCGATGCACTGACACAGCGGCTGCAACGAGGGGCTCAAGCACAGCAACACTCACGAGGATGGCGCAGAACTGGGCAGTGTTTCGCTCTGTGGTGCATAGGGTCACTATGAGTCGACACTGACTCAATGGCACCTAACAACAACAACAACAGACCACTTTGGGCAAGTCACTTACTTTCTTCATCTACAAAACGAGGAAATTTAGCCAGACACCTTGCTAGCTTTAATTTACATTAAATGACCCCTCCTAGAGTTGGCCTCCTAGATGAGGCTAGGGTTTTCTCCCAGATTAGGCTATGGAGCAGTTCTGCTCTCTCACACATGTGGTCACCACGAGTCGGAATCGACTCAATGGCAACAGGTTTGGTTTTTATTCTGTTAGGTTCTGTGGAAAATATAAAATGTATGAAACATATCTTTACTTTCACAAGATTTTCAGTGTAGTTGGAGAAATAAGACATATGCACACATAGCTACAATACACGACCACATGAAATCAGTGAAATAATTTAAGGTTGTTGTTATTAGGTGCTGTCGAGTCGACTCAGACTTATAGAGACCTTATGTATAACAGAACAGAACGTTACTCGGTCTTGCTCCATCCTCACAATCGTTGCTACGTTTGAGCCCATTGATGCAGCCACTGTATCAATCCATCTCTTGTGAGTTTTCCTCTTTTTCACTGACCCTCTAGGGTCCTTCTCCAGGGATTGGTCCTGCCTGATAACACATCTACTGTAAGCCAGATGAAGTCTCGCCATCCTCACTTCTAAGGAGCATTCTGGCTACATTTCCTCCAAAACAGATTTGTTTGTTCTTGGAATACTCAATATTCTTTACAAACATCACATTTCAAATGTGTCAATTCTTCTTTGGTCTGTCTTTTTCATTGTCCAGCTTTTGCATGCATATGAGGCCAATACCCTGTCTTGGGTCAGGCACACCTTAGTCATTAAAGTGACATCTTTGCTTTTCAACACTTTAAAGACATCTTTTGCAGCAGATTTGCCCAGTACAATACATTGTTTGATTTCTTGACTGCTGCTTTCATGGGTGTTGAGTGTGGAACCAAGTAAAGCGAAATCCTTGACAACTTCAATCTTTTCTCCTTTATCATGATGTTGCTTATTGGTCCAGTTGTGAGGATTTTTGGTTTCTTTATGTTAAGGTGTAATCCACACTGAAGGCTGTAGCCTTTGGTCTTAATGAGTAAGTGTTTCAAGTCCTCTTCACTTTCAACAAGCAAGTTTGTGTCATCTGCATATCGCAGGTTGTTAATGAGTCTTCCTCCTATCATGATGCCATGTTCTTCATACAGCCCAGCTTCTTGGATTATTTGCTCAGCATACAGATTGGTAAGCATGGTGAAAAGATAGAAGCTTGATGCACATCTTTCCTGATTTTAACCACCCAGTATCCCCTTGTGCTGTTTAAACAACTGCCTCTTGGTCTGTGTGCAGGTTCTGCAAGAGCACAACTAAGTGTTCTGGAATTACCATTCTTCGCAATGTTATCCATAATTTGTTATGATCCACACAGTCCAATGCCTTTGCATAGACAATAAAACACAGGTAAACATCTTTCTGGTATTTTCTGCTTTCAGCCAGGATCCACCTCACATCAGCAACGATATGCTTGGTTCCACATCCTCTTCTGAATCCAGCTTGAATTTCTGGCAGTTACCTGCGAAGTACTGCTGCAACCATTCTTGAGTGATCTTCAGCAAAATTTTACTTGCGTGTGATATTAATGATATTGTTGGATAATTTCCGCATTCTGTTGAATCACCTTTCTTTAGAACACCTATTCTTGGTTATATAGCTTGTTGGTCATGGGGCAGGATTCCAACCATGGGCATGTGGGTCCAGTGCACATACTCTTTCCAACTCCAGTTGGGCCACAGCCGTCTTTGCTCTGCTCCCTGACAACTACAAACCCTTTCATTTCTTGGTGGCAGTGGATTTATTCTTTGCTGGCCTCTCCACAGGAGAAAGGGGAGAAATCTTATTCATTTGTCTAAACCCAGATGGAAGGCTGCCTTCACCGTGAAGCTTTCCCTGTCCACCTCATCAGGGTTAGTCAGTAACCTCTTCCATGGCCTCACCTTTCCCGGACTTCTCCTGACATGTCCCTGGGTGTCCCTGAGGACAAGAACTTCAGAATCTGTCACATATGAGATCACAGAAAATGTTGAATTGAATCCAAAGAATACAAATCCTACATAAGTAATATCAACACTGAAAACTATTAAAGTGAGAAGAAATAGAGGCTCCTGTACTCTGAAGTGACCCAGGAAAGGCTTCTGAAAAGAAAGCCCTTGGCTGGACATTAAAGGGTGAGCAAAATGTGCATAACTGAGGATGACCAGAGAGGGTAACTGAGGCAGGAAAGAGGGTGTGCAGAGGCCTGGAGACGCCAACGCGCAGAGTGTCTTTAGGGGTCTGTCATTAAACCAGACCCCCAGAGCAGGAGGCAGGAATGTCAGACTTCCAACACAAAGCCTTACCCACGGGAGCCCTCAAAAGGTTCTGTTCCTAACCTGAATCCAGAAAACCTGAGTACTCTTAAGTATAAGAGACCTGGGGTGGAGGGGAGGGTGAAGACTCCAATTTAATCAAATTTGTAATACTTTTTTATTGAATGATATGGTACATAATTAACTGCTGGATTGGAACAGTCCTGAATTAAGTACTGTTGTAAATAAATCAATATTAACGTGCAAAGATTTCACTGCATTTTCTTTGTAACCAAACTGTCTGGATTGTTGCCATAAATCAGGGTCCAACCCAAGATCGCACAAAGTCCCATGCAACAGGCACCTGAGCCAAAGTAAGCTCCTCCCCAATCTCCACACAGTTAGGATGTAAACAGCCCTACCATGTGCAGGATACAACAAAAAAAAGGGGTGCTGGGGATACAAAACGGGTATTTCTTGAGGGAGATGTGGAATGGACTCCTATGTGGTCCTTTTTGCGGGGGGTGGGGTGGGGTGGGGTGCATGGAACATATATGCCACTGGGTCTGGGTTACTAATAAGACGTCTCTGCCACGACAGACTGACTGGCTAAGGAGAATTGAGCCTTCACTTTCTGCCTCATACAGTCTGTCCTGTTAGGTCTTCGTTCATATTATTACCTTTCTTCTAAGTCAATTTTAGGAACATAAGGAATATATAAGTATTATTTTCAAAGCTCTCCAAGACTCTGCAGAAGACCTCAGACCCATCCTAAATTCTAGGTGTGTTAGAGGGCTCCTTGCCCATTCTTCCTACCCCTACTCCCCCGCCCCAGCAACCATCATGAAGAGAGAAGGAAATATACGTAGTGCGATCTTAAGAAAATGGAGCCCTGGTGTCACAGTGGTTAAGAGCTTGACTGCTAACCTAAAGGTTGGCAGTTCAAATCCACCAGCTGCTCCTTGGAATCCCTCTGGGGCAGTTCTACTCTGTTCTACAGGGTCACTATGAGTCGGATCCAACTCAACAGCAACAGGTTTGGTTTTTGTTTTTGTTTTTTAATCTTAAGAAAATCTTTCCCAAGAGTAGGCCCCCAGATACCCTTTTAGCTCAGTAATGAAGTCACTGCTGAGGTTCAACCTTCATCCAAAGATTAGACAGGCCCATAAAACAAAACAAGACTAAAGGGGCACACCAGACCAGGGGCAAGGACTAGAATGCAGGAGGGGACAGGAAAGCTGGTCATAGGGAACCCACGGTCAAGAAGGGAGAGTGTTGACATGTCGTGAGGTTGGTAATCAATGTCATGAAACAATATGTGTACTAACCGTTTAATGGGAAGCTAGTTTGTTCTGTAAAACTTCATCTAAAGTGCAATAAAAAAAAGAAAACCTTTCCTTTTTCTGCATGTTTATTTTAGATTCTTCACAAATAATATTAAAACAACATTTCGACAGAAGTGAAGAATCCGTATGAATAATAGAAAACTTAAGCGTGCGTTCTGCCATACTGACGCCAATAACTTGATTTTCTGTGAGGAAAGAAGCCAATGTCACTTGAGTTGCTTCTCCTTCACAGATCTGCACTCCTCCTAAAGGTATGGTATGTTAGGAGCTCAGAAATGTACTCGCAACCTTAATTATAGAAATTACCATTGCTGACATTTTGTTGGCATTTAATATCCATGAGGTTATAAGTAAATGTAAAACAATTACAAACGCAAACAACAACAACATTTCCTTGGCAAATTTCTATCTACAAATTACCTTAAAGGCCTTAATCTCATTTTGCAAATGAGACAACATTGCTCTGTGAGTTTTATTGATTTGCCCAAGATTCCAAAGTGACTAGTAATAGAGTCAGGCCCAAATCTAAGACTTTCGGGTCCAACCCTGTCCTGGTCATTTGAAGACCATGGCAGGCCCCAGATCCCAACTTCATAGCAAACACGTTGCAGCATAGTCACTTCCCTTAGAAAATAGAAATTTTTGCTGTATAATTTTTATAATTCTAAGTTGGAGTTCTGTTGTAACTTAGAAGTAAATTTTTTTCTTGTGATTCAAACTGTGTTATATTTTTATGTAGCCATATAAGGCTTGAGTTGAGTGGCTGCTGACTCATTAATATCACATTACGTTTTGTGGACTCTTAATTAAATATTTATTTCAATTTCAATGTCCTATGTTCGTGTGAGGAGTCAGTACATTTCCTTCCCCAGGTCTCAAACGCTATCGTAGGTCCTTGAAAGTTTACAGGCCCTGAGCCTTGGATGTGGCAAAAAACCGGTGAAATTGTGCACTGCAGATCAGTAAGTAAGCGCAAGTAAGCCCGTGAGTACCTGGCTTATTGGGTCATCTGTCTCCAGCACTGAGCCAAGAATTCCTAGTGGTGGAAACAGCCTGTTCCTGCTTTGCGCCGCAGGACCCAGGCACAGGTGAGTGATGGCGCAAAGGCTTAGAGGCTGGAATCCAGAAGGCAGGTAGATGTGGCTGTCTACAGGTCCAGCTGGCTGGGGCAGAAAGGACACGATCCAGGCAGTCTCTGGCCTTCTACCAGCGAGGTTTACCTCAAGAACCTTCCCTGGGAGAGTCTGCTGCATGCATCCTGCAATAGTGTAGGCCTCTTTTGCTAAACCTTGATATTTCTCCACCTAGTTAAGCCAGCATCCAGAGAAACTTCCAAGATGCTCGGAAGAGTTGATTCTATATGTTAGTAGGGCTCTCCCTCATGAGCTGGCGTTTGGGACTCAGGGATGCTAAGGTCGTACCCAGAGACGTGCTGGTCCTGACTGACCTCATCACCAAAACCTTCTAAACCCCACCCCCAGAGACAGCTTAGATGGGAGAGGAACTCAGGGAGAGCAGAAGGGAGCCCCCTCGTCCTGTTGCTGTGAGACACTCAGAACTCTCCCACCAGCTCAGGACTGAGGGCGTTTACTACTGGGCCTCCCACTGGCCTGCCTTGCTTTGTAAACAACACATTCACAATAATTCTGCCTCATCTGAGTTTTTGTAAAATGCACTTTAAATGCACAGGCCAGAGAAACCTAACTATTTAAAAGCATACAGCTCCAAATCTCTTGAGAAAAGAGAGAGAGAGAGAAAGAGGTAGAAAGAAAGGAAGGGAAGGAGGGAGGGAAGAAGCTCTTGAATAGTGTAAGCAGTCACTGCTGAAATTCTCTCTGCGGATGTCCATATTTTTATGTTCTGCTGGGTTTGATTAAATTAGAACATATTACTGCAGTATTTGCTAAAACATATTGCATCAGGCCTTGGAATTCAGAGAGAAAAGCGATCTGTTGTTTATGTCATGCCACTTTTCTTCAGTAATTGAAACAAATTTGAAGATATGGAGAAACCCCGGCATTTGGGCACAGCTCTCCACTCATCTATCCCTCTAGTTGCCATGGAGAATAACAGTTTTAAAGGCATCTTTAAATGAAGTCGGCTGTGAGTAGAAACCTCTCTTTTCTTGAGTGAGAAAGAGCACTAAGCAGGGAAGCAGGGACGGATGAGTCTCTTCTCAGCTCTAAACATCAAATCATTTTAGAAAACTTATGTGAGAAACAGTGAGCAATTTTGGGGCAGTGCACCCTGCAGAATTCCAAGAGTCTCCCTGCTACCCTCCATATTAGATTTCTGGATCCTCACAACCGCAGGCCTCCAAGAGCAGGTTCTCTTTACCATGTGTAAACACCAAAACCAAAACCAAACTCATTGCCTTCCAGTCAATTCCAACTCATGGTGATCCCATGTATTACAGAGGAGAACTGCTCCATGGGGTTTTCTTGGCCGTAATCTTTTACAGAAGCAGATTTCCAGGCCTTTCTTCCATGGTGCTGCTGGGTGGGTTCTAACCACCAAACTTTAAGTTAGTAGTAGAATGCAAACCATGTGCAACAGGCTTCATTTATCAAATACTCTGCTTTCTCTTGCCCATCAGTCCTGGAACTCCCAAGAACAACGGTTTCACCCTTTGTCCACACCCTTTCCTATTACCTAAAAATAACATCCATCTACCCATCTATCCAACTTCTCCCTCTCTCCCTTTAAATTCCTCCTCTGATCTCTCATCCCCCAGGGGCCTCCTTTGCTCTTTCTACCTTAAGGAAGGAGAGGACTATCATCTAATAACAAATAATAATCAACATTTATAAGCACCTGTGAAGCACTTCGCATGGATTGCCTCATTTTATCTTCCAACAACCTCAAGATAGTAGGCCTTACTTTTATCTCCATTTTTCAGAGGAGGAAAAGTCTTAGAAAGCTTGAATAACTTGGTCACACAGATGAAAAGTAGAAGAACTGGGGTTCAACTCAGACTATCCAACTCCAAAGTTTCCACCCTTATTGTCTATCTAATCATTCATTCATTTATTCAACCAATGTTTATTGAGCCCTCACTATGAGCCAGAGACACTGCTCAGGTCATACAGGAATAATGATCAAGACAAAAGTGTTTCCACCCCCATTACAATGCTTCGATTCCAGTGAGGAGAGATAGTCAGTAAATGAACAAATCAGTCAGGTGATTTCTGAGAGTGATAAGAGCTAGGAAGAAAATACTCCAAGGGATGGGATAGAGCGGTGGTCCTCAAACTTGTGCATACATGAGATTACCTGGAAGTTTGTTACAGCAGAGATTTCTGGGCCCCATCCCCAGAATTTCTGGTCCAGGAGGTCTGGGGTGGGGTCTGGGAATCTGTATTTCTCACCAGCTCCCAGGCCAGGCTGATGCTGCCGCTCAGTAGTTCCACTTTGAGAACCAGGGGGACAGAGAGTGATTGGGCCTGGAGTGGGAAATGGGGAGGCCTCTCTAAACATGTGGCATTTGAGTGGAAACCTGGATGATGAAAATGAGTAAGACAGCTGCAGGTCTCGGGAAAAGGAATTCCAAGCTGCGGACACAGGAGGTGCAAAGTCTCAAAGGTGAGAATGAGCTCTGCGTATTGGAATCCCAAAAGCGAAGATCTGCTGGGTGTTGAGTGAGGGGGAGTAATAAGAGAGGCAGGCAAGGACCAGCTTAGACCCAACACAGTTCAGTTCTTTCTTTTCCCCCTGCTCTACTGGGCCATGTTTTTTGAAATAAATATGAACATCAGAATGTCTTTTACAAAGAAAATAGTGTCAGTTAAAAACCAGCTGTCATCGAGTTGACTGTGACTCACACAACCCCACGTGTCAGAGCAGAACCACACTCCATAAGGTTTCAGTGGCTGGTGTTTTGGAAGTAGACTGCCATACTTTTAGTTAAGTGCCTCTGGGTGGACTCGAACCACCAACCTTTTGGTTAGCAGCCACGTGCTTAACTGTTTGCACCGCCTGGGATTCCTAGCAGCAGTTAGTTGACTTAAAAACAAAAAAATCCAACAAAAGATTACTTTAAATGGGCATCTCCTATGGCACATTTGAAACATGATTTCACCCCAATCCAATTTTCAATTATAATTATTCAATTAAAATTGATCTATTATGTGATGTGCAATGTATATCGTGTACCTTGTATTATGTGGGTTTTTTCAGTATTATATTTTATTTTCTGGGCAATTTGTCGAACCGGCTAGTTGTCGCAAAAGATCAAAGACAGGGTCCATGCCTTTCTTTCCCCCATGATTCCACCTAGTTGTTGTTAGGTGTCGTCAAGGCGGTTCCAACTCATAGCAACCCGACGTACAAGAGAACGAAACACTGCCCAGTCCTGTGCCATCCTCACAATCGTTGTTATGCTTGAGCCCATTGTTGCAGCCACTGTGTCAATCCATCTCGTTGAGGGTCTTTCTCTTTTTTGCTAACCCTCTACTTTACCAAGCATGATGTCCTTCTCCAGGGACTGATCCCTCCTGATAACATGTGCAAAGTGCATGAGATGACGTCTTGCTATCCTTGCTTCTGAGGAGCATTCTGGCTGTACTTCTTCCAAGATAGATTTGTTCATTCTTTTGGCAGTCCGTGGGATATTCAGTATTCTTCGCCAACACCCGAATTCAAAGGCATCAATTCTTCTTCCGTCTTCCTTATTCATTGTCTAGCTTTCACATGCATATGAGGCGACCGAAAACACCATGGCTTGGGTCAGGCCCACCTTAGTTCTTAAAGTGACATCTTTGCTTTTCAATACTTGAAAGAGGTCTTTTGCAGCAGATTTGCCCAGTGCAATACGTCATTTGAGTTCTTGACTACTGCTTCCATGGGTTTTGATTGTGGATTCATGTTGATTGTGGATCCAAGCACCTTAGTGCTTTTCAAATACGAATGTGCCTAGAACTGAATTAACAGTTTCCCAGGAGAGGGACACTTTTTAAGAAAGTGTGCTCTAGGTGGACCTCTGATCATGCTGGAGCTTGTTGCCCCCCTTGACCCCTGAGACGCCCGAGTGCCGAGAGCAGAAAGGATGAGGGCTAGGTTTCAGGTGGGTTCTCAGCCAAGGTCAGCTTGGTTTATGTGAGGATGACTGGCTCTTCTCTTTCTCTCTGCAAACATACCTAGGGCTGCTTCTGTGGCAAAGTCTTCATTATCTTCCTATGCTTTTAACCTGTCTGATAAAGCAATGATATTCTGCGTGATTAATAAAGAGAGCCTGTTTATCTCATTCCTAAGAGAAATGGAATCCATCAAGTGTCATAAATTTCCTAAACATTGCACAATAGACAATTTTTTGGCTAGAGCATCAAGAAATTTATTGTTGGTGAATGTTTGTGTCTGAGATTGGTATAGAAACGTTGCTATACTTTTCACTCCATAAGTCTTTTTTTTTTTCCTTTAAAAAAATAAAAACTAAGAAAGCCAGGTCTCTCCTCTGAGCGTATCTCTGAATGTTTCAGTTCAGAGGGGAGCTGTGGGCCAGAGTTAGAGGGAGGAGCTAGAACTCCTGGTCCTGCACTCTCTGCGACAGTGGGGCTCTCTTGCGTTGCTGCTGTGACTTTTCGGGCCTGATTCTCCACTCCTGTGACAGCTCTATCCCTTGACTTCTGTTTTCCTGACTCTGACAGGTCAACAATGGGATTTATGGGTTCTTGCTTCTGCTTCATATTTCCCATTTGGTTAAAATACATCCTGACCCAGATTAGTTCACTTCAGTAGCTTGGAAGAAAGGTCCAGATCTCTCCACTGCCTCTGAAGTTCAAGAAGGGCTGAGAATGAGTAGCATCTCTATAGGCCAACAATGACCAAGCAGAGGGTATCCTTGAGAGGGCAATGGGAATGTTAAGGGAACACCAAAACAAATCTTGTGAGTCCTGTTGAAGGCACGTCCTATCTGGATAAGTCAGGATATCTTTGGTTGCAGGTGACAGAAAATCAACTCAAACTAGCCTAAAACCAAAAGAGGGAGGAATATGGATTTAGGCTCATGTAACTGAGATGTTCAAGGTGTGATAGCTGGAGATACAGTGGCAGCCTGGGTTCAAATTACATCATCAGGATTTAAATTATATCATCAGGAATCTATTTCTCTCCAACTCAAGACTCTGTTTCTTATGTTTGCATCTGTTCTTAGGCAGGAACTCCATGTACGTTGGCAAAGATGACTACAGATTTTTCATCAACAGAGCTATTGACCCCAAAGAAAAGAACGTCTCTCTTTTCCCAGAGTTACAGTAAAATCCCAGGGGAAGACCCTGGATGGCCCAGGTTGGGTGCTGGCTAATTTCTAAACAAATCCTGGTGGACAGGATGGTGGAGTCCTTTGGGCCACCTGCCCACATGTGGAACTGGAAAGTAGGCTGGGGGAGTTGTTCCCACCCAAACCACTGAGAATAAGGAGGGGCAGTTCTTCAGAGTGGTGCCAGGAGAGACAGGAAATGTTCGTCCACTACTACACTGGCTGATGCACATGGGTAACGGGCTCGGCAGCTAAGGTTAGTGGTTCAAGTCCACCCAGAGGCGCCTCAGAAGAAAGACCTGGCAATCTACTTTCAAAAAAATCAGCCACTGAAAACTCTATGGAACACAGTTCTACTCTGACTCACATGGGGTCAATGAGTCGGAACTGACTCGATGCCAGCTGGTAACGGGTAGACTAGGCCGGCTGATAAAAAGTGCTCAAAAAACTCAGAAGTGAAGTCACTCTCGAAGACCACCTTCCCGCCAAAGATTAGACAGGCCTATAAAACAAACAGTAACACACGTGAGGAACGTGCTTCTTTGTTCAGTCAAGTCTAGGCAACCAAATGGGCAACACCTGCCCAAAAGCAAAGACAAGACAGCAGGAAGGGACAGGAACACTGGACGAATGGACACGGGGGACCCAACGCGGAAAGGGAAAGGGGAAGAGTGCTGACACATTGCGGGGATTGCAACCAACATCACGAAACAATCTGTGTATAAATTTTTGAATGAGAAACTAATTTAAAGTAAAAAAGAAGAGAATGGATTTAGAGGGACACACAGCCACAGTATGAAAATAGTCCCCGTGAACTTCCTAAACAAAGGGTTCTGGCTAATACGTTGTTCTTCATTCTTAGAAATATTTTTGTCCTTCTTTTTTGACTCTTCTTTTCAGATACTATTCTGATTGTGTAGTCTAATTTTTTTTCTTGAATGTTATTGCGGTAAAATATACATGACACGTAATTACCATTTTAAAAAATCTTCATGTTGTATATTTAAATACATGCAGCTTATTGTATGCCAATTATACATCAGTAAAGCAGAAAAAAGTGTAAATGGACTAAACCCTCCAAATGATAGTTGAGACTGTCAAGAAAAAAAAAGTGCTCAAAAAGAAGGAAAAGTGTTTTTTCAAATATTTGGAAGACTGCCATGTGGAACAAAGTAATGTAGACAGAGGATAGAAGTCGAAATTGCGTGGGGAAGTTACGAGACAGGCAGATTCCAGCTCAGTGTAAGGAAAGGCATGTCTACCACGGACAACAGCAAAAAGGCTTCATGAAGCGGCGCGCTCCCCCTTCCTGGACAATTCTGCAGGGATGAATGGCACCCACCAGCGATGCTGAAAAGGGGATTCTAAGTCAGGTGCACTGGGGCATAGGACGATCCCAAAGACCCCTTCTAGCCTGAAGATCCTGTGATTCCCAAACCACTTTCTTCCATTTTAGTAAACACTGAAACAGCAAAGAAGGTGCAAACCAGAGGGGGGCCCCTTGGGGCAGCACCAAGTTTTGTTCATTTCTTTGTTTTTTGTTTTTTTCTTAAATTAGCGTTTCTGGAGGCCTTAGCGTGTGCCAGGCACTGGGCTATGTGCTTTGCATTCCTTGCCTCATTTAATGCTCACCGCAGCGCTTGAAACAAATTTTAGTGACTTTCTATTTCACACATAATGAAACCAGGATGCAGAGAGGCTGAGTAACCTGCCAAACTCTACACAGTTAGGAAGCAGCGGAGTTGGAGCATGAATCCAGGCCAGTCCTAACTGAAGCCCATGCTCTTAACCTCTTTGCTCTTCGGGCACAAGCCCGCTTCCTTCCAGACAGCAGCATCGTCTGCCTCCCTCTCTTCACCTCTCCACTCCTGCTAGCTCGGGAACAAGGTTGACAAGATCCAGATGGTGGCAGGCAGGTCTAATGAGATGTGAAGCGTGTTAGTCACAGCCAGCCGAGACTGGCTGGGAGAGAATCCCAGATTCACATCCCACCTATCGAGATGTCAAGAGCAAATGTTATGGCCATGTATTCAAAACAACAGCACAAACAAAGCCAACATTGTCAGTTAACCCTTTTCTGCTCCAGTCCAGCCAGTTGCCTAAGTTGGTGCATCAGCTAAGCCAGTGGGCCCCTGGGCTGACGAACCACAGGAAGAAGAGCACTGTCCTTGCAGCCCTCTGCCTCCGTCCGGGTACTCAGAGCAAACCAGTTACTTTTTCTAGGTTTTTGCTTTGCTTTTTTCTTTTTTTTTAATTTCAGTAAATATTATTTCTAAACCTTATTTTTAATTTATTAAAAGACTATGGTCCAGGATACCCCACATTCTTTTCCTTGTTTGAAAAGTTTATTTCACTGCATACTTAAGAGACATGGAGAAGGAAATGGAATTATTTTCTATTTTCATTTACATATTTTCTCATTAAACAAGTATTTATCTAGAACCTACTATGTGCACCCCCCCATGCGTCTGTCAGCTTGTCATACTGTGGGGGCTTTCATGTTGCTGTGATGCTGGAAGCTATGCCACCGGCATTCAAATACCAGCAGGGTCACCCATGGTGGACAGGTTTCAGCAGAGCTTCCAGACTAAGACAGACTAGGAAGAAGAACCTGGCAGTCTACTTCTGAAAAACATTAGCCCGTGAAAACCTTATAAATAGCAGCGTAACGTTGTCTGATATAGTGCTGGAAGATGAGCCCTTCAGGTTGGAAGGCACTCAAAAGATGACTGGGGAAGAGCTGCCTCCTCAAAGTAGAGTCGACCTTAATGACGTGGTCGGAGTCAAGCTTTTGGGACCTTCATCTGCTGATGTGGCATGACTCAAAATGAGAAGAAACAGCTGCAAACATCCATTAATAATTGCAACATGGAATGTACGAAGTATGAATCTAGGAAAACTGGAAATCATCAAAAATGAGATGGAATGCATAAACATCGATCGATGTCCTAGGCATTAGTGAGCTGAAATGGACTGGTATTGGCCATTCTGAATCAGACAACCATATAGTCTACTATGCTGGCAATGACCACTTGAAGAGGAATGGTGTTGCATTCATTGTCAAAAGGAACCTTTTAAGAGCTATCCCAAAATACAATGCTGTCATTAACAGGATAATATCCATACACCTACAACGAAGACCAGTTCATACGACTATTCTTCAAATTTACGCACCAGCCACTAAGGCCAAAGATGAAATCGAAGGTTTTTACCAATCTCTGCAGTCTGAAATTGATCGAATATGCAGTTAGGGTGCACTGATACTTACTGGTGATTGGAACGCAAATGTTGGAGACAAAGAAGAAGGATTAGTAGTTGGAAAATATGGCCTTGGTGATAGAAAGGATGCTGGAGATCACATGATAGAATTTTGCAAGACCAATGACTTTTTCCTTGGAAATACCTTTTTTAACAACATAAACAGCAACTATACACATGGACCTTGCCAGATGGAATACACAGGAATCAGATCAAATACATCTATGGAAAGAGATGATGGAAAAGCTCAATATTGTCAATCAGAACAAGGTCAGAACAGATCATCAACTGCTCATATGCAAGTTCAAGTTGAAGTCAAAGAAAATTAGAACAAGTCCACGAGAGCCAAAGTACGACCTTGAGTATATCCCACCTGAATTTAGAAACCATCTCAAGAGTAGATTTGACACATTGAACACTAAAGACCAAAGACCAGATGAGTTGTGGAATGACATCAAGGACATCATACGTGAAGAAAGCAAGAGATTACTAAAAAGACAGACAAGACCAAAAGGGATGTCAGAAGAGACTCTGAAAGTTGCTCTTGAACGTAGAGTAGCTAAAGCAAAAGGAAGAAATGATGAAGTAAAAGAGCTGAACAGAAGATTTCAAAGGGCTGCTTCTAAGGAGCATTCTGGCTGTAAATCTAAGAGACATTTTCTATGAGATGGTAAATCTCGAAATAAGACATAGGCAGAAAACACGAAGGCCTCATCGAGTTTGGGCTCAAGTGTATATTACTTGTCAGAATGGATCAAAAAGAGCCAGGCCACCTCACCGTTCATAACCAATCTTGCCTAGACAACAGGCTGCTTGTCCGTGAGGCTCGGTTATTTGTTTCCCAGATTTCCTGCTTCTCTGGCCCTCTGTGCCTGAGGCTAATCATCAGATTTCCAGGTTGGTCACATCCCCAGAAGCTTCACTGAGATGTGTGCGGCTCCAAGCTTGTACTTTTGTTTCTTCCTTCAGCAGAAAGCTCTGCAGTTAATGATGAACACTTTAGCAGTCACCTTATCAGATACTTACGTCTGAAAGACCGCCTGTAGTTGACAGGAGAGCTTGACAAGGCCAAGGACATTGACTTTTTAAGTAAGCTTCCAATGGCTTTGACAAGAGTATGTTTTGAGAGGCTAACATTGCACAATTTATGTTAAAGGCAAGTCTTCACTCAGGCCCACCAGCTTGGAGACTTGAACGCAACCAAAGGCCAAATGAGCTTGGCTTGTGCAAGAGCATTTTGAAACGTCCCCTCCTATCAACGTGAGCTGTGTCCTGGCAACATTAAAGGACCTGCATCTAGAGCTTCTCCCTGGGGCAGGTGTGTCCTGAAGAGAAGATATCTCAGAGAACTGCAGAAGATTACCGTGACTCTGAGTTGTATTGGGGAAAATTATGTGGGCCCATGACTCCAATATATCAATTAAATGCAATAACATCAATACTAGAGTTAAAATGCAATTTAAATTCTTTTCCAGTAGCAAAACTAGCAATGACTCATCCTATATACCTTGAATAAAAGTTAAATTTCAGGAAAATTCTATAGTTTAAAACCACAGAATTGAGATTTTGGTTTTGTCTCAGTCACCTAAAAAGTGCTTCAACACTATCATGGAATAAGGAGATTGCATTTCAGAGACCTAACAACACCGCGGTGTTGGGAGAGCGTGTGAAATGTAATGACTCTTTCTGATTTGTTCTTCCCTCAGAGTTGCTACCCGCAGAGGTGATACAGACCAATTCTTTTCTGCTTTTAAAGAACAAACATATTTCATCAAGAATTATTATGGATATTTGGAGACTTTACTACAGCATCTCCATCTCTTTTTCTGGCCTCATTTTCCCCAGTAAAGAGGGCATTTCTATAATTCAAGATCTAGCCACAAGAAAAAAAGGAGAGTTTAAGATAGACCTTATTGTGTTGGTAATCAGGCTGTGTGCCGGTGTTATGGACTGAACCGTGCCCCCAAAAAATATGTGCTGTAAATCCTGACCTCTATGCCTGTTGTTACAATCCCATTTGGGAATGGGTTGTCTTTGTCATGTTAATGAGGCAGGATTAGTGTAGGGTGTATCTTGAGTCAATCTCTTTTGAGATATAAAACAGATTAAACAAGTAGAGCCGAGATGGGGTAAGATAGATGCCAAGATACATGGAGATCTCCAAGGCACCAGGAAGCAGAAGCTGGAGAGACAAGGACCTTCCTCCAGAGCTGACAAAGACAGAAAGCCTTCCCCTAGAGCCAGCACCCTGAATTTGGAATTCTAGTCTCCTAAACTGTGATAAAATAAATTTCTGTTTGTTAAAGCCACCCCCTTGTGGTATTTCTGTTATAGCAGCACTAAATGACTAAGATAGCCGGCAAACAGATACGATGCTCCTTGGAGTTCCTAAGGTTAGTTCCATTAAAGAATAAAACTGTAATCTTAAAACCATTCACAGCATACTTAAGGGGTGGTTCCTAAATCAGTTGACCATTAAAAAAATTTTTTTTTTTTTTAGAGAAAGAAAATAAGTCCTAAGTGGCTAACTGATATTTCTCCAGGGATCACTTTGTTTTAGAAGAAATGGCTGTACACCTTCCCAGTCTGACTACAGCTAAGAAACCGACACATCAGAATGCACCTGGGCAAAGCCAGCTCCTTCGGTTTTGTTTTGTTTTAATTTTCATTGAAGATAATATAAATCAATACAGAAAATGCACATACATGTCCAGCTAAATGAATTTTCACACACTGAACACATCTGTTTAACCAGCACCCAGACTAAGAAAACAGAACATAATTAGCACCCCAGAAACCCCCTCCTTCTCCTTTCCAGTCACTACCTACCCCCAGAATAAAACCAAAACCAAACCATTTGCCCTGGAGTTGACTCCAATTTATGGTGAGTCCATGTATGTCAGAGGAGACTGGCCCATGGGGCTTTCAATGGCTGTGACCTCTTGGAAGCAGATCGATCGTACTTCCCAGGCGCCTCTAAGTAGATTCCCCACCTTTCAGGGTGGCAACTGAGCACTTCACCATTTGCGCCACCCAGGGTCAACCTCCAGGGTAATCAGCATCCTAATTCTAACACCATTGATTGGTTTTGCCTGCTTTTGTACTTTATATAAATGGAAGCGTACAGTATGTCCCCTTTTGTGTCTGGCTTCTTTCACGCGATGTTAGGTCTGTGAGGTTCATCCATATTGCTGCATGTATTACAGTGTTCATTTTCGTTGCTGGCTGGTGTTCCATCATGTAAATATACCACAGTTTATTTATCCCTCTTTCTGTTGATGGACATTTGGATAGTTTCCAGCTCGGGGCTGATATAAAGAGCCAGCTGCGTGAGTTTGTACAGTTATTGCCGAGGGTTGGTGCCCAGGATTCTTCCTCTCGTGAATGCTCTGTGAAGCCCAATTTGGAACAGAGCCGGCTCTTGAGGCCCTGATGGCATTGTCAGTCTTGTCCTTTCTGTTGGCAGATGCAGACCTTAGAGGGGAAAGGCCACAGCTCCCCACCTGTGAAAACCGACTCCTGTTTCCATGAGAAAAACTTTTAAAAAATCAGCAACCGAGAACAGAAGTAAGTATTGTTTGCATTATCATAGAGATTTGAGCAGCTGGCCACAGGGAATTTGGATCTGAGATAATAAGGTAACTTCTATTACTGAAACAGGATACAGCCTAACAATTCTTGAACCAGGAATAGGGCATGCCCAGGGAAGTAGAAGACAGTAGAAGCTGAGAGGTAAAATGTTGCCAAGAAAACTTAACTGAACCATCTCATCTCACCGGGTCACGAGTTTAAACAAGGAGAAAGAGCTGAGAGTCTTCAGATAACAAACTCACCAGCTTAACTCTTCCCTGAGGCAGCTGGGTTCACACCTCAGCCCTGGACCGCCTTGGGGACACTACCCAAGCTTCCTGTAAGGTTCCGTTTCTCATCTGTGAAAAGGGTTGATAAAGATGTGGGATAGCCATACGATGGAACATTACTCTGTCAGAAAGAGAAAGGAAGTTCTGATACATGCCACAACATGGAGGAGCCTTGCAAATGTGATGCTGAGGGAAATCAGTGAATCACGAAAGGACAAACACTGCAGGATTTCACTACTGTGAAGGACGTAAACAAAAACCCAAACCCAAACCTATTGCTGTCAACTTATAGAGACCCTATAGGGCAGAGTAGAACCGCCCCATAGGGTTTCCAACGAGCAGCTGGTAGATTTGAACTGCTGCCCTTTTGGTTAGCAGCCGAGCTCTTAACCACTGAGCCCCCAGGGCTCCATGAAGTGTATAGGATAAGTAAATACCTTGAGATCAGAGTTTAATAGTGGTCACCAGGGGCAGGAAGGAGCCTGGAGGCTCAATGGTTAAAAGCTCAGTCGCTAACCAAAAGGTCAGCAGTTTGACCCCACCAGCCTCTCTGCAGGAGAAGAGACCTGGTGACCTGCTCCTGTAAAGATTACCCCCTAGGAAACCCTATGGGACAGTTCTACTCTGTCATAGAGGGCCGCTAGAAGTTGGAATAGGCTGGACGGCACCCCACAACAACCGGGAGCGGGAGGGAGAAGGAAGGGGGGAATTATTGTTTAGGAAGCATTGAGTTCTTGTCTAATGGGCTGGAAAATCTGGCAAAGGATGTTGGTGATGGCTGCACAACATGATTGATGTAATTGTCACTGAACTGCGTGTGAAAAATGTTGAATAGGCCAACATGGTGTCATCTACATATATTTTTACAACAGTTGAAAAAGGGCGGGGGACTTGATAACCTCATCCTGTAGGGCCCTGAGGGCCAATAAGACATCATAGCTGAAAGTACTTGAAACACTTCATAGATGCTGGCCAAACGTTACTTTCCCTCTCTGCCCATAAATGCCATGATTCATACCAAGAGATATATAATACATAACCGAGAGCGCAGAGGCTGAAATGAACTGGGAGGTGGTGAATTGGAGGAAAGCAAAATAGAGCAACAGCTGGTTTCTTCTGAAAATCCTCAGGAATAAGCGAGGCGCTGTCGGTGCCAGAATGGACGAGACGAACAGGAGGCGCGCAGGGCACTCTGAAGAGAGCAAGTAAAAGCTGAGGTCAGGCTCAAGGACAGGATGCTGGCTGTGCAACAGGCTGTTTGCATTTTGATTTTGTCTTCACTCTATGCATGCCAGACTCAAAAGAGTATTTGCATTTTGGAATATTCTTGCTTTCCTAGACAAACCCATCTTCTCGGGCACTTGACCATCTGGCTGGGCTGACAAAGTGCGGGCTGAGGCCTCAGGATCTGAGGTAGAGCTTTTACTCTGTGTAGACCCAGAGTCGGTAGTTCCAAAGACAGCCTTTCATTTCTAGCCCGAGCAGCGATGGTAGGTTTGGATTTGAGGGCAAAAGACAATATTATCTTTGGAAGTAAAGTCACAGGCACAGCAGTCCTGCTCTGAGTCCCTGGTGATTAAAACATCTCTGCCGCTGGCCTCTGCTGCATTGGAAGGTGGCCTCACAGAGCCCTGGTGGCAGGGCGTTACCCCAACCCTGCAAGAGGCTTCAGGAAATGGGGGGAGAGCATGTTCTGGAGTCAGGCATGAAGAAAAAAAATCCCTCAAGCTCGGCTGGTTCCCATCTTAGAGCTAGCCTGAGACTCTTTTGCCTGTTGGAACTCCAGCTCCCGTAACAACAACAACAAAAACCCGTTGCCGTCAAGTCAATTCCGACTCATAGTGACCCTACAGGACAGAGTAGAACTGCCCTATAGGGTTTCCAAGGAGCGGCTGGTGGATTAGAACTGTTGACCTTTTGGTTAGCAGCAGAGCTTTTAACCACTGCTCCACCAGGGCTCCAATAAATAATACTTCACGCTTATTCATGTATGTAATGTTTTCTGGTCCTCAAAGCAATGCTACCGATTTTATCCCAATGTGGAAAAGATAAGGCAGATAGCATTAAACCCAGATGCAGAGACATTAGATGACTGGGCCCTGACTGAAGACCAGATCTCCCGGACGTGCTCACCAGACCACACCTTCCAGAGGTAAGGAGAGAAGCCTCTGATACAGGCAGGTGTGGACACCTTCCAGGTTCTGAATCAGCCAGACCCTAGATTGAGGAGTACAGACAGCAGTGACCTTTGCTGCCTCACTGCCACAGGGATGGCGACGTTTAGCTTGTTACTTTAAGAATGCGAGGCCAACAGACTCGAGAGAGACTGAGGGGGCAGAGAGAACAGGATTTGGTGATAAGCTGCTTAGGGAGGAGGAACGTCAAGATGCCGGTAGGTTTCCGGTCTGTGGATCTCTGCAGATGGCCGTGCAATCACTGAGCCAGGCAGCAGAGGCGTCACCGGGGTACGGCTGGTATGGCAGATATGGCACCGGCCCCGGGCACGTGGCACCACTGAGCAGTTTCCATTAACCCGGTCCGGACCGCGGTGTACCTAGGGAAAATGGCGCCTCTAGCAGGCACTGATATTGCACCCCCGTCCAACCACCTGACACCCCCCTTTTAGATAACTTTACCATAATATCAGCTCAAAATTACAAGTCGAGCTAGTTAATCTTTTGATGAACACCTCACCGTGCTTGAGGATATTGGGCTGTACCGGGTTAGTAGAAACTGCTCGGTGGCGCCTCGCACCCGGGGCGGTGCAGTACCCTAGATGGGCCAGTGCCAGGCGGGTCTGGAAGGTCAGCCTTGGTTGTAGAGAATCACATACTGGATTTCAGGAGTCAGGCAGCCATTTATTTAGCTCACGAACATTATTTGAGCGTGCATTGCGAACCAAGCGCTCCATCAGATGCAGAATGACCTGGGGCCGGAGGAGTTTATACGAGTGATCAGTTCGTCTGAGAGCTGACCGGTCACCCCCGTGTACAGCGTGGGTGACTACAGTAGGTGACTGGCTCCTCCAGGCTTAGTCTATGTTTGATTTGGTTTTATATGCCAGCAATTCACCCACCACCTGGCACATTTTCATGTTCTCGGTAGATACATTTTGAATGAAGAAAGGAAGGAATGATCTTTTAAAAACACAGATCATGTCAAATCATGTCATTCCTCTGCTTAAAGGTCACCAATAGCTTCCTGTTGCATTCAGAATAAAATTCAATGTCCTCCCCGAAGTCTCGACATCCAAACAGGAGCTGGCCTCTGTGGGCCCCCCAGCCCCCCAGCCATCTCCCCACCTTATCTCCAGCCTTGTGATCATCTGCAACCCTGGAGCCCTCAGGCTTGTTCCCATGGCAAGCTGGTTGCATCTGAAGCAGGTCTAGAATACTCTTCTATCATTTATAGAGCTGGCTGCTCCTTACGTCAAATATCATCTCAGAGAGGCCTTCCCTGACCTCCCTCTCGTCACTCTCCAGCCTGTTCCTATGTTGTATTTTCTCCATAGCACTTAACACTGTCTGAAATTACCTAATTTATTTGTCCATGTGTTTATTAACCATTTCCCCAACTATGTTTTTTGTTGAATATGTGAACGTGGGTAGATGACTTAAGAAGACAATGACTAAGGGAGAGAAGAGGCCTAGGGCCATTATGGAGGGCGTGGAGAGACAGGAGCAGATTTGAGAGATGCTTAGGAGCTGGAGCTGACAAGGTTTGGGAGTAAGCTGGTTAGGGAAGAGGAAAGTGAAGATGCCGCCTAGGCTTCTAGTCTGCATGGATGGCTGTGCTAATCACTGGGCTGCGCTGCCCGAGAAGGGGGCCAGATGTGGGTAGAAAGGACATGAGTTGGGCTTTTCATTTACTGAGTTAAAGTACCTCTGAGGTATTCAAGACGACCTGGCAAGTCAACAGTTGGATACCAGAGTCTGAAGCTCAGCAGAGAGGTTTGAGTTAGAGACGTAATTTTTTTTTTAAATTGTGTTTTAGGTGAAAGTTTACAGTGGAAATTAGTTTCTTATTCAAAAATCTATTGTGACTTTGGATGCAATCCCTGAAATGTGTCAGCTCTCTCTCCCTTTCCCTTTCCACTCTGGGGTTCCCTGTGTCCATTCGTCCAGTTTTCCTGTCCCTTCCTGCCTTCTTGTCTTTGCTTTTGGGCAGGTGTTGCTCATTTGGTCTCGTAGACTTGATTGAACTAAGAAGCACATTCCTCACGTGCATTATTGTTTGTTTTATAAGCCTGTCTAATCTTTGGCTGTAAGGTGGGCTTCAGGAGTGGTGGAGACACAATTTTGTGGGTTGTCTGTGCATAGCTGGCAATGGACAATGGGACAGATGAGATAGGCTAGTGCTAGTAAAAGAGGGAAAGAGGAGGGGGCCTCGGAGCAAGCCTTGAGGAACTCCACAAAGGAATCAAAGGGTTATATTATACATTATTAGGTGCAGTTGAGTAGGTTCTGACTCATAGTGACCCTATGTACAATAGTACGAAACACTGCCGGCTCCTGTACCATCCTCACAGTCGTTGTTATGCTTGAGCCCATTGTTGACGCCACTGTGTGAATCCATCTCATTGAGGGTCTCCCTCTTTTTGCTGACCCTCTACTTTACTAGAGGGTTGGAGAATGAAAACCAATAGATGACTGGGCCACAACAGCCGAAGGAGGAAGAAGATGTCAAGAGACGTTGGTGAGCTTCTTTGGCTCCCAAGTTAGACTACTTGAGAGGGTCTCCTCCAGCCCTGACACCTAAACCCGTTGCCTTCGAGTCGATTCCGACTCACAGCGACCCTATAGCATAGAGTAGAACCGTCCCATGGGCTTTCCAAGGAGCGGCTGGTGGATTTGAACAGCTGACCTTTTGGTTAGCAGGCACGGCCTTAACCACCGCGCCACCAGGGCTCCCCTGACACCTTGTGCCCTACAAATAGATGTGTGTTGAACTGGGCCATACAGACATCCTAAGCACCCTAATTTTTCTATGATATAGCCTTTAAAATGTTAGCTCACTTAGGCCTTGTGACGGTTAGTTTAATGTGTCAACTTGACTAGGCTGTGGTGCCAGCTTTGTGGACAAACACTAGTCTAGATGCAGCTATGAAGTAGTTACGATTGCACGTGATTGATCAGCTAACTCCAAGCAGAGCAGATTACCCTCCAAACGTGGTGAGCCGCATTCCGTCGCAGAAGGCCTGATTTAGGAAATAATACCGGAGTTATTATTCCCTGTCCTTGAGCATAGAGAATGTGACCCAGCTGGAGCTGGGCCCACAAGGACTCATAAGGACACATCAACTGGGCCCTGAGGTATAAAGGCAAAAGCTAAGATAGTCTTCGAAAATATCTTTTAGGGAAACTTTCACATAAAGCCAATCAAACAGAACACAAGCTTTCCCACCTTTTGTCTTTTTCTATCAACATTTAGTGAATAGAACTTTGTTGGACCCATGAAGACCCTCCTGACTTTCGTAACTGCAACCTGTACCGATGATTGTTAAGAAAGATGATTCAAAATGTGAGATCACAATTTCTAGCCAATCAGTGAAAAGGTGACGCTTTCGATTATTCTACCCATTTTGTGATGTTGATACATACTGATGATTCTGTAACCTTCCTCAGATTCGGGCGGACCTTCTAGCTCTGGCAGCGTGCTTGTTGGCTTCCCACTTTTCTCCTTTCGAATATATGCCGAATAAAACTTTCTTTTTGCTTTACTAAACTTTGTGATGTTTTTCCTCTCCAACAGGCCTTAAGAGCTAAGAGAGAGTTTTCCCTAGGGAGTATTCTGCTTCCAGACTCTAGATGGACATCTTGCCAGAATGCCTCCACTCTCCACTCTTCCTGTTGCCTGATCTGCGGATGTGGGACTTGTACCATCAGACCCCACAATGGTGTGAGCCAATTCCTTAAAATCTCTCTCTCTCTCTCTCTATATATATATATGTATACAGACATAGAGAGTTCTGTTTCTCTAGAGAACCCTGTTATATATATCTATATATATGTAGAGAGAGAGTTCTGTTTCTCTACAGAACCCTGTTATATATATCTGTGTATATATAGAGAGAGAGTTCTGTTTCTCTAGAGAACCCTGTTTTATATATATATAGAGAGAGAGTTCTGTTTCTCTAGAGAACTGTGTTATATATATCTATATATATATATAGAGAGAGAGTTGTTTCTCTAGAGAACCCTGTTATATATATATAGAGAGAGAGTTCCGTTTCTCTAGGGAACCCTGACGAAGACAACGACAATGGAAGCAGATAAAGCCGTAAACCAGCGGTCACCAGGAACTAGGAGAGAGGCCCACAGAAGGACTTGACAAGGCCGAGGCCCTGATTTGGACTTTTAGCCTCCAGAACTATGAGAAAATAAATTTCTTTCTTTCAAGGCATCCAATTGGTGGTATTTTGTTATGGCAGCACTGGGTAACTAAGGCCTTATAAGGACTCTGTCATTACTTTCCCCACTTGCACAAAGAAGAACTCCATGGTCTTTATCACCACACTGAGCTGACACGTTCCCTGCCCCCCTCCCCCAATTTTGCAGGCTCCTGTTTTGACTGTGCTGATAGAATAGCAATTAGCAATTGCCAAACGTCAACTTTAGCCATGAAAACATTGGCTTTGAATGCTAATGCAAGGTATGAGCCCATATCTTCTTCTTAAGCATTTGGTTGAGATAATTATGCAATCTTCATTCTTTTTTTTTTTTTTTTTTCCCTTCTTCTTCTGTATCTTCCTTCAGAATTGCTTTATCAGAGTCTGGGTGAGTTCCTGAACTCTGGAGGCTTCTGAGGCCGGAGTCCCTGCACAGAGGACACTGGGCCATTCAGGCCTTCCCCTCCCCCCAGCGCTGGCAGGAACACTGGAGTGCACTGCAGTCATTCAGGGAAAATCCAGCCGCTCGGCACTGTGTGGGGCGTCTCCCCATACGTCAGCTGAGCTTCTGGAGTTAGGACCGCAGTAAGAAGGCCAACTAAATTACAGGGAACTGGGTGATTTTCTGCCACCTTGGGAGTTTTCTCTTCTTAATCAGCTGCCTCAAAGCATCGTTCGAAACCTCGCTTCCTTTTCTGAAGTGGCAATAACAAACATGGCTTACCTCACACCTGCAACGTTCCCCTCACAATTTTACACAAGTCTCTTTAATAGTTTGAAAAGCTGCATTTTTAGTGAAAAAAAAAATTGATATGCAACCAATCTTGCCTCTCACAAGAGAAACAGGACTTTCTCTTCGGCTTTATAAAATCCCAGCGCGGCTAACTTTGGAGTGTATTTTAGTCACTTGATGTCCAAATAACACCGTATGATTTCGTGAAAAGCCATGTGTTTACTGTTACAAATGTGTTGAAAACATTAAATTGTTATAGTGCAGGCTCTTCGAATAGCAAATCAGAACTTCCTTCACTTCAGAAATGACACACTTTGGGGTAGAACTTCCTGTTTTAAAAACCACATGAACTCCCCACCCGTTCCCCTTCCAACAATTCGGCCATTTGATGACATAGTTTTATTTCTTTTTTTCTCCCCCCTACTGCGATTGACACTTTCATCAAACGTTACCAGTCTCTGGGAAACCCATAGGAATCCAGTCACACTAAGTGAGATTCACTCCTGTTGTTATCCCCCATTTTTAAGGTCACATATTCAGTATTTTCCCAACTTGGTTCATTGTAATGATGATCTTTTTGAGAATAATTATTGCCCCGTCCCAGGAACCCCAAGGGAAACAGATCTGTTGATGTGATTAGTATGAAGATTCTGTATATGGCAGTTTACAAAGAGGGGACTCCTGTCGCTCAGTGGTAGGGTTCTTGCCTTCCACATGGGAGACCAGGGTTCGATTCCAGGCCAATGCACCTCATGCACAGCCACCGTCCGGCTGTCAGCCAAGACTTGCTGCGTATTGCTATGACGCTGAACAGGTTTCAGCAGAGCTTTCAGACTGAGATGGACCAGGAAGAAAGGCCTGGTGATCTACTTCTGAAAATCAGCCAGTGAAAACCCTATGGATCACAGCAGTTTGATTCACAACCAGTCATGAGGATGGCACCAGGATGGGGCAGCGTTTTGTTCCATCATACCTGGGGTTGCCATGAGTCAGGGCCGACTCCACGGCCGCTAACAAGCTTAAAACAAAAGCAACTTGATCCTGCAGCTGGATTCTTCATAGGAACCTGACCTTTGGGTGGGCTGACTAATCTCAGTGCCTGTAATGATCACACCCCACGTTCATTCTCAGCACTGATGGTGAGCAAAACTTCCCTGAGTGATGACTGCCTCCTTCGCATGGCCCGGCCTGGACCCGTGCTCACGATGGTGATTCCCACTTACAAGCCTGCTTTGACGGCACCATTTCCTGTGATGTCGGCCTGCGGCGCTGTGGAAGCAGAGAGACCGGGGTTCAATTCTTGCACTATAGTCAGAAATCTGACCCAGAAACTTTTTCAAAGGGTGCTTCCTTGTCTTTTCCCTCTCCTTCCCCCTTCACAACCAATCCCTCACCAAGCCTGCCAGTCCTGCCTCTTAACACATCACTCAGCTCCCCCTGCTTCTCCCATCCCTGCTGCTACCCTGGTTCAGCCTGCATCACCCTTAGCCTCACGCTGGTCTCCTCCTGATCTCCCTGCCTCCATAGAGGGGGTGAATTCCTATGAAAAACCCAACCAGTTGCCTTCAAGTTGACTCCAACTCATGATCACCCCATGTGTGTCAGAGTAAAACTGTGCCCCATAACGTTTTCAATGGCTGATTTTTCAGAAGTAGATTGCCAGGCCTTTCTTCTGAGACACCTCTGGGTGGACTGGAACCTCCAGCCTTTCAGTTAGCAGCTGAGTGCCACCCCAGGATGTCCGATCTGTATTAGGAGTCTCCTAAACATGCAGATGTGACCACAGCACCCTCCTACGTAAAACCCTCAGCGCTGTCTGTTGTCTGTAGGTTACTGGGCAGCCGTCCTCCATGACCTGGTGTTGCCTGCCTTGCCAGGACTGTTTCCACACTCCCCAGCTGTCTTGTCACCGCCAGCCATCTCATGCAGTGTGTGACCGGCACACACACGTTGTCTTAGCTCCCTTTTCCATCCTTGGCTCTTGGCATTCCTTCTGCGGAATCTCCCTCTGATCCTTTCCCAGTTCCTGATCCTCCCCAGCACAGAGCTGATGGCCATCCCCAGCCCACATCTCCCCTCCCCGTCATTCGCTCTCCCAGGGGCGCCGAGTACCTGTCTCTGAGGTCTCTAAGTACCCTGCACTTGGTGTGATTTTCTTTTGATTCTGCCTCATCTTTCAGGCCCAGCTGCTGGTGTGGAAATTTTCTCTGTATCGCCAGCCCAGCATAGAAGCTGTCACAAAGTGGCCATCCTATAAACGTTTGTTAGTTGGTGATGAGGCTGGGGCTCAAGGGAGTTCCCAGGCTACTGGACTTCCGTCTATATCCCACAGAGAACCCCATTTCAGTTTCTAGAAATTTGTGATTCAAATTTCATTTTTAAAACAATGTTATTGTGAATACGGTAGTATAATAGATTCAAATATATTATTTATAAACACAGGACACACGGCAGACCAACAGGTTAAGTGTGTTGTAAAGGTAAATCTGAATAAATCTTCTCCCATCATTTGATGGTTGTTTAAAGAATATCCCAAGGTCACAGGGCTGGTTATTTTAAGGAGTTACAATGTACAGCCATTTATCTGTGTGAATTCAGAATTTACGATTACAACGTGACCAAAGCAAACCCCAGAAATAAACTAGACACTGGGGCTGGTATCAGACTGGAATGGTTCCCATAATCCTAGTTGCTATTTTCTCCATTTATTAAACAGCCTGTAGTTCTTATTGGGACCGACAACACCTGGTTCTGTTAGCCGACTCGACCACACCTAACAACATTTCTTACTGATTGGCTTTATAATGTGTGAGTGTAATAAATTTGACACTATAATAGAAATAGATACTAATAATATGCACCTTGAACCACTTGATACTTCAGATATTTCTGTAAGATGTTGTTTGAAAGATGAGGTTAGCTATTTCTTTACAAACTTGAACTCGCCAACAGAAAGCAGGCTCCTGGGACTGAGGTTGTCCAGGGATTCATCACCCCCACCCACCCCCACAACCCCCAGGAAGCTGGGGAAGGTAATGGAAGAGTGACAAGGAGCTCGGAAGAACCGTTCAGAGCTCTACTGAGGCGGGAAGAACGGGAAGCAGCTCTGAGTCCCCTCTGCACACCCCGGATCCCTAACCCCAGAAGGTGCTGGGTGTGTCTCATGGCCTCCTTTAAAATGGCTGGTCTCTGCTCTGGTGTTGGAGAAGCCCTAAAGTAACGGAAGCTCATGTCCCTGTGTTGGAAGCTGGAGGACAGTCTCTGTCTCTCCATAGTCTACAAAGGGCGTTTTGAGGGGATAGAGATCAGAGGAAGCTCAGGCTTTGGGCTCTTTACAAAAACCTGATGGAGCTGGACAAGGAGGGGGCAGTCCAGGAGCTGGGCTCTTCTGTCCCGAACTGGAGGGCAAGCGAATGGGTGGCACAAAGATCCCCTTTCTTCTCGTTCCTCCAGATGGCCTGCCAAGTAAGTGATGTAGTTCGGCTGTCCACCTGCGCATTTATCCCCTTTTCCCTGATCCCTCCACCAAGCCTCCTACTGTCTCAGTTAACGAGTTTATTTATTTTTTTAGATTGTGCTTTAGGTGGAAGTCTACCGAGCAGATTAGTTTCTCCTTAAACAATTAATACACAGATTGTTTTGTAATATTAGTTGCCAAGCCCACGATGTGTCAACACCCTCCCCTTCTCTACCTCGGGTTCCCTGTTTCCATTTGTCCAGTTTTCCTGTCCCTTCCTGCCTTCTTGTCTTTGCTTTTGGGCCGGTGTGCCCATTTAGTCTCGTATACATGATTGACCCAGGAAGCAAGTTCCTCACATATGTTATTGTTGGCCCTATAGACCTGTCTAATCTTTGGCTGAAGGGTGAGCCTGGGGAGTGACTTCAGTACTGAGTTAAAAGGGTGCCTGGGGGTGAGTTAACAAGTTTAGATTGGTCACCAGGCACTGTGCTAGGCTCCTTCTCTGGGGCTTTCTCTAGCCATGCTTACTGACACTTTCAGGAATCGCCCCCTAAAAATATCCTTCCCTTGATTCTGTTTTCCCCTCAATCTACAGTCCTGTCTAGTCCTTTCACACCGAAACTTCTTGAAAATAAGGATTTACCGTCCCAGACCATGACGTTACCTTCCCCCGTCCCTGACTTAACTATGCCTGGATTTCCCTTGCTGCACAAATGACACCATCGTCACAAAGGTCACCAGTGACTTCCTAATTTTAAAAATCCAGCAGCCTTTTGTAGGTCTGTGTCCTCACAGACCTCTCGTGTAGCAGCTGATCTGGGAACCACCCTCTCATCCTTGAAACGCTCTTTGCTTTTGTCACTTCATCTCTTGTGTCTCCTTCCACCTCACTGACCCCTTCCATCCTGCCTCCAGGGACTTTTCCACCTCTTCCTGCTCGTCTTCAGGAAGGTGGTCCTCCAGATTTCATTCTTGGCCTTTTTACATTTCTCTCCTACACCTACTTTTAAAGCTTCAGGTTTTATTATTGGGTAAATGGGTTTGCTAATTTCATATTTTAATTACAAAAGCAATCCAATCCAGTTGCTCTCAAGTCAGTTCTGACTCATGACAACCCCGTGTGTGTCAGCATAGAACCGTGCTCCATAGGGTTTTCAATGGCTGATTTTTCGGAAGTAGATTGCCAGGCCTTTCCTCTGAGGGACCTCTGAAAGTGAAACAATTCAATCATGTATGAAGAAAAGGCTCATAATATACGATCCCCCCCCCCAAAAAAAGAGTTCTTTTCTGAGTTCTAAGACCAAATTCCCCACATTTTATCAAGCATCTCCCCGTGGTGGCTGCCATATCACACACAATGTGTTCGTGCCACAAACACCATCCTACTTCCTACCTCCTCACCTAGTCACCTAAATTCCCACAATCCTTTCCGTAATTTCTCTCCTCTGCCCCACTCCACATCAGAATATTTTATAAGTCCTATATGTCCCCCTCTTGAGATTGGGTACATCATATGGGGGACCACTTCAAAATTTGTGAGGCTCCTTGTTCAAAATTATTAGGAATTTCAAGACGGTGACAGCAGAGCATGAGACCAAGCATGGGGCCCTTCTGAGCATAAGCCCTCACGTCTGCCCGTGAAGCCAGCCCTGTCCCCTCTGCATGATCCCTCCTATACACAGCCTCCCTGCCATTCCCACAGAGGCCCAGGTCAACAGCTGCCTAGATTTCTATGATGGCTTCCTCTGACCCCCGTACCCCATCTCACCTTTCCCATCCACCCCCTGTGCTTGACAACCCCTGCTCAAGGACTTCTGCACCTGTTACCCTCTGCTCAGAGCCTTTGGTATTTCCTCATTACCTACCACTCTGCGCACTGACCCCTCAGGCCAGCCTTGGAGGCCCTGATTCCTGACTTGACTCCTACTCATTCCTCAAGTCCTACATGAAGCTTGAAGCAAGCATTCTAATATCTTTTCCTTGATTGTACTCCATACAGCTACACCTCCCTGCCTTTGTTCAGGCCGGTTCACCTCTCTGAAACCTTACCCACCCCACAGGTGTCTTTGAAACCTCTCCAAACATCATGGCGTACCTCTTCCAAGAAGTGTTTTCTGGCCTCCAACCTGGGTCTGATCTTTCCGGTCAGCCCACATGTTCCATAACCTTACTGAGCACTTAACAGGTGCCCGTCACCATGTAAGGGATTTACATACTTTTATCATTTTACCTTTTAACATCCCCCAAGGCAGGTTTTATTACTACCCGCTTTGAAGCCTAAAGGGGCTGGGTGAGTGAAAGGCCACTTGCATTGGCAAATGGTGGGCCGGGATTCAAGCTCAACAGACTGGCTCCAGAGTCTGTGCCTGTATTGTGCCTTGTTTGGCTGATACTGGTGCGTTTTTCCAATACCCACTGCAGACAATAAGTCCTTTGAAGAATAGATCTTTTTCTTGAATAAATAGGTCTTTTTTCATCTTCATTTTCCTTGAGGCACTTTCTGTCTCCACAGTTGGCTCTTATTGTTTGGTGATGGAGCATTAGGTCTTAAAACACTGAGTTGGCTCAGGAAGATGCGTGGCCAGATATATGACCATACATTTCTGAAAACTCAACCAATTAAGGATTCTGTGGAGTAACAGCAATCCCTTTCAATTGACTGTGAATCGGTAGATTCAACGCCTATTGGGTTGCCTTCCTTCCTTTCAACTGAGAGCAGTCCCTAGGGGACCCTGATTGGAGGGGGGCAGTCCACGCCCCCACACCTACCATTTTGTATTGTTTTGGGTTAACCCTTTGGTGACTCCATTATTTTCTGCTTTGAATTTTTTGTTGATACCTTGTGTTCTCATTAATGGAAGCATTCTGAATCACTGAGTGTGTCTGACTTTTTGGCAGGTAGTATGGATTTTTTTTTCTTCCCCCTCCCACTAGCCTACCCTACGTATTTAGTGCTACATATGAAGTACCACTAAGATTCCCCAGAGTCCCCACAGGAGTCTATTCATACATACATGTAACAAATAAAATGTTTCAAATCTATTTTTCCTACCAAAAATTCAGACATCTCATACAATATCCTGTAAAAACAGTAATTTGCACCACACTCCCGTTTCTTTGGTTTCAAACAGTCACAAAGGCCCCTGCCTTGCAGCAGCGTGCACTGTCAGTGGGACAGCAGCTTCCCAGGAAACCGCAGAGGTTGAAAAAGTTCATGGCTGCTATACGTACTGCTGGAGCCCTGGTGGCATGGTGGTTTAGAGCTCGGCTGCTAACCAAAAGGTCGGCAGTTCGAATCCACTAACTGCTCCTTGGAAACCCTATGGGGCAGTTCTACTCTGTCCTATAGGGTAGCTGTGAGTTGGAATCGACTCAACAGCAACAGGTTAGGTTTGGTTTGGATGGCACAGTGGTTAAGAGCTCGGCTGCTAACCAAAAGGTTGGCAGTTCGAATCCACCAGCCACTCCTTGGAAACCCTATGAGGCAGTTCTACTCTGTCCTATAGGGTCGCTAGAATTACCCTCTATCTTCATCTCAAGCTCCTCCCCCAGGCTACCCTATCAACAGGGTAAAGAAGCAAGCCAGATTTCTTAGTCCTCCAATACTTCTTCTTTTCTCTGTGTCACTGGGGAAGCCAGCTTCTTCCAGAGCTGCTAGGGGGCCCAAAGGGCAAGGGCTCATGGTTCTCTTCCGGCCTTTTTACTCCCTTCCCTGGTTATACGGTGTGAAAACTGAGGGAGGCTCCAGAGAGAGGGGCCCAGGGTAGACAAAAAGCTGGAGAGAGCGCAGCCATTAAATACTGTTTTGTAAAATAAATTTTTATGACCTGGAAGATGTTCATCACATACTATTGAGTGAGGGGAAAAGCAGATGACAAAGCAGTAGGTTTAATAGGTCCCACTCTTCTATTTTATATTTAAATTAATGTGTGGGTTACACTTTAACTGTAGAACTTTTAGAAAATGTGTATTGTAGAAAGGAAGGCAATATTGCCCATCCTTTTCCAAAGGTATTTCCCAAAATGTTTTCAGGGGTTGTATCTGGGTGGCCAATTTTAGATGAAATTGCCTTCCCTTTTTAAAAATGTAGTTTCAAACGTTTTCTATCGTGCAGGTGTATTACTTTGGGGTGTGTGTACCCTGTTGAGATGGACACAGTCTGGGGGCCGGAGAGGCAGGTCTGCAGGCGCCACCAAGCCTCAGTCCTCTGGCACCTGGCACCTGTCTCCTTATCTCACACGAGCCCCACCTTGGCTGCTGTGCGGACGAACAGGAGGAACAAGCTAGCACCACCAGAGACCCTGCACCCGCGGTCTGCAGGCATGTGAGCGCCTTCAGCCGGGCAGGAGCTGGTCAGGAGTGTACCACTTCCCCTTGGGCTGGGAATTCCAGAGCTGAAGTGGTGATGTGATTTGACCTAAGAGGGTGTGACCAACCCGGAGGAAAACTGGGAATTGAGCAGCGCTCTCCTGATTTACTGTCTTGTGTTTTGACCACAAGCCTCCACTTCCTCTGGTTATTTACTGCTGGCATTTCAACCCGGGGCTCAGCTCATGCTCACTGGTGGTTCCCTTTATGGGACTGCGTGAAGCAGGGACGGGGGGGACAGGAGATGATGGCTCCCAGCTGCCGCCCCTTCTCTCTGCCCCTCTTGCCCTCTACTTTGAAAGCCTGTCCTTTGCCCTTCTTCCCAGCCCACCGCAATACGCCAAGCAAGGGCTGGCTTGTGGTCAGCATGCTAGGAATGTGAGTGACCGAGCTTCACACGCTCTTTACTCCTCTCTGACTTCACGTTGTCCTTCGTGTCTCTGCTTAGACAGAAATGCCTTAAAAACTCCTTCGTTCCCTTAGCCAGGCTGGAAATCCAACCTAAGGGAACAGAAAGGGTATCAGTAAAAAGGGAGTCCCTGGGTGGTACAAACGGTTAACGTGCTGTTGCTAACTGAAAGATCGGAGGTTCGAGTTCACCCAGAGGCACCTTGGAAGAAAGGCCTGGCGAGCTACTTCTGAAAAACCAGCCATTGAAAACCCTATGGAGCTCGTTCTACTCTGACACATGGAGGGTCGCCAGGAGTCGCAGTCAACTCCACGGCAACTGGTGGTGGTGACGCATCGGTGAAAAAAACACCACCTTCCCGCACCTCGACACCCTGCAGCGCCAGAAAGCAGCAGGAACACAATGAAAACCAGGAGGGAAAACAATCTGTTTTCTGAACGGTCGGACACTGTCCTAGTTGTTCCTGACTGCGTTATCAGAATGTGAGAATTTCTGAGTTTCTGTTCCTACCATTCACCCAACCTGGAAAGCTCTCCCTCCCTCTTCCTCTGGCCCATCCTCCTCCACAAAGTCGTCCCAGCCCATTTCTGCCCAGAAAAGCTGCTCGCGACAGCACCTGTATTATGATTTCACGGTTCATCTGTTTATATCTTCTTTCTTCCCCGATACAATGCTCTTTGAGGACTAGGACCATACTCCTAGAAGTAGCAAAGTGTACTGGGCTTGGGACTGAGACCTGGGTGAAATGTCTGGCTCAACCCCTTGGTGGTTAAAGACTGTGGGTAAATTGCCTTAACCACTTTGAGGCTTGGTTATCTTATCTATCAATTAGCCGGCAATAGTCCCTACCTCATAGGATTGGGTAAGATTCAATGAGACTATACAGTGAAATCTGTGAGAGCCGGAACTTGATGGGACTGCCTTGTTTTTCCCAGTCTCAAAAGTTTTCCGCCTTTGACAGGGTGCAGTCTTACCTCTTTTCTATCGCTCTATTAGTGGATAAAAGAGTGCTGGTGGCTCAGTGGTGAAGCACTCAGCTGCTAACCAAAAGGTCAGTGACTCAAACCCACCAGCCGCTCTGTGGAAGAAAGATGTGGCAGTCTGCTTCCATAAAGATTTAAAGCCTTGGAAACCCTATGGAGGCGTTCCACTCTGTCCTATAGGGTCGCTATGAGTCAGAATGGACTCGACAGCAATAGGTTTGGTTTGGGTTTTTATTAGTGGAAAATATTTGAGTTTTCCTTCTCTGACAGGTTTCTGCCTTACACAGGTTCCAGCTTTCACAGGTTTACTGTATATGTAAAGGCTCTGGTAATTTAGCTATTTCCCCAGCCTTTAACATCTTCCCATCCTTCACGATACCTAGTGCAGGGCCTTTGGTGTAGACGTTCAACAAATATTTGTTGATTGGCTGTTTGGCAGATGGTGGGTTACACTCCTTCCCTCCCTGAATTTTATGTGTGTATCTCAGAGAGCTGGCCCTTATGAGATACTTTATGGATGGGTTTGGATGTATATCCTAATAGCCACGAGACATTAGAGATAAATATGACTGATTTTTACTTAACAATCCGTCTGCAAAGTAGTCTATATATGTTTGGTTCCATATGTTTCCTGCATTCAGAGAAAAATAACTTATCTTTTTATTTGTTCTAATCTTCTCTCTCATTAAGGCTTGGAGAGGATCCGGTCACTCTAATTAGTATAATACACATTTCTTTCCTTGAAAGAGTTATTAATAAATAAAATGTAATTGAACAGAAGTTAAATTGGGTTGAAGTAAAAAGTCCATGCTAACCAACCCTAATGGAATAAGACTTGTGTGAGCAATTAGCAATCTCTTGCACAAAACAATTTAAGAAAATGTGATCTATCCAATAAAAAAATAGATACATGGGTCAGAGATCTGGCCAGAAATGGAGGGCATGCTCAAAAGGTGTCATTGAGAAGAGTTTGTTAGAGGGTACAAAGGGTTAAGAGACACCAACAAGGGATGGTGAAGCACCCCAAGTCAGCAACAAGAGGGAGCTTTAGCTCCTCTAAACCTGAGGGGGCAAAAGGAAGGAGCAGTTGCTAGAAGCCAGCAAGAGCTGTAACTGTCAGCCAAGGACTCCCTGAAACAAGCTGTGGCCTTCATTACAAAGATGCAGATGGAGGGAGGGGGCCTGGGGAATCAATACCTCGACTTTCCTCTACACTTGCCTTCCAATATCCTGCTGGTGCTTCCCATTGGCTGATTCCAACCAAAAGCAGAAAGGCAAGGGGACAGGTTGGTATCCACTGAGGTTAGCCCCTTGGTCCGAGAGCCGGTGGAGAAGGATGGAGAGTGGATCTGAAACGCAAACAGTGAATATTCAACATGACAGGAAAGTAGAAAAATAAGTCATGAGAAATTATAGAAAATAAGAATAACAACACAAAAATAGATGCTAGATTGTTGTTTCGTTAGGTGCCGTCAAGTCGGTTCCGACTCATAGCGCCCCTACGCACCACAGAAGTAAACACTGCCTGGTCCTGCACCAGGCTCACAATCGTTGTTATGCTTGAGCCCATTGTCGCAGTCAGTTTGCAGCTGTCTCTTCTCATGTTGAGTCGTGCCACATTAGCAAATGAAGGTCTCGAAAGCTTGACTCCATCCGCATCATTAAGGTTGACTCTACTTTGAGGAGGCAGCTCTTCCTCAGTCATCTTTTGAGTGCCTTCCAACCTGGGGGGCTCATCTTCTGGCACTATATCAGACAATGTTCTGCTGCTATTCATACGGTTTTCACTGGCTAATTCTTTTCAGAAGTAGACCGCCGGGTCCTTCTTCCTAGTCTGTCTTAGTCTGGAAGCTCAGCTGAAGCCTGTCTGCCGTGGGTGACCCTGCTGGTATCTGCGTACCGGTGGCCTAGCTTCCAGCATCACAGCAACATGCAAGCCCCCACAGTATGACAAACTTGACAGACATGTGGGGGAGATGCTAGATATAAGTCCAAATATGTCAGTAATCCAAACAAACGTAAATAGATTAAACAGATTCTCAGATTGGAAAAATAAAAAGACTAGCTAGCATGTTGTGCATTTAAAAGAGAAAATCAGAGAGAAAAGCAGAATCCCATTGGATAGGTGAAAAGTAAAGGTGCACCGGAAGGGGAAAACAAAAAACGCAGCAGGTAAATACTAACCAAAGGAAAGCTCACGTGGCAAAATCAACATCAAACATAGTAGAATTTAAGGGGAAAAGTTTTAATGCAGGCGAAGAAATCAAGCCGTCGCGAAGAGGTAAAATCATTAAATATAGCTATTTAACATCATGATGTGACAGTCCACGCATCTGAAAGCTGTGGGGTCAGCTGGGGAAGCTGACAAACCCACAGTCATAGTGGGAGGTTTAAAGCACCTCTCTCAGAAACGGACAGATAAAGTAGACCAAAAATTATAGAAAATTAAGGCACAGAAAATTTGAACAAAACATTTTAAACAGGTTATCTCTAGTAGATAACACATAGACTCTCTCACTGTCAAATAGGTAACACGGCTGTTTCAAGTACGAACGGCACCTTTTCACAACTTGATCATACCAGGCCACAAAGGAAGTCTCAACAAAGTCCAAAGAATCAATATTACATCTACTGAGATCTCTGAAAACAATGAATATTAGTATTTATTAAAAATTACTAATAAAAACATATTTCTAAGCATTAGCACATATCCTTAATATCACATGCAAGTACAATTTTGCTGAAGATCATGCAAAAGCTGTTGCAGCAGTACATCCACAGGGAACTGCCAGAAATTCAGGCCGGATTCAGAAGAGGACACGGAATGAGGGATCTCATTGCTGACATCAGATGGACCTGGCTGAAAGTAGAGAATACCAGAAAGATGTTTACCTGTGTTTTATTAACTATGCAAATGCATTCGACTGTGTAGATCATAACAAATTATGGATAACATTCCAAAGAATGGGAATTTCAGAAAACCTAATTGTGCTCATGAGGAACCTGTACATAGATCAAGAGGCAGTTGTTCGAACAGAACAAGGGGATACTGAGTGGTTTAAAGTCAGGAAAGGTGTGCGTCAGGGTTGTAACCTTTCACCATACTTACTCAATCTGTATGCTGAGCAAATAATCCAAGAAGCTAGACTAGACGAAGAAGAATGGGGCATCAGGATTGGAGGAAGACTCATTAACAACCTACGTTATACAGATGACACAACCTTGCTTGCTGAAAGTGAAGAGGACTTGAAGCACTTACTGATAAAAATCAAAGACTATAGCCTTCAGTATGGATTATACCTCAATATAAAGGAAACAAAAATCCTCACAACTGGACCAATAAGCAACATCATGATAAACAGAGAAAATATTTCACCTTACTTGGATCCACAATCAACCCCTATGGAAGCAGCAATCAAGAAATCAAACGTTGCATTGCATTGGGCAAATGTGCTGCAAAAGACCTCTTTAAAGTGTTAAAAAGCGAAGATGTCACTTTAAGGACTAAGGTGCGCCTGACCCAAACCATGGTGTTTTCAATAGCTTCATATGCATACGAAAGCTGGGCAATGAATAAAAAAGACCAAAGAAGAATTGATGCCTTTTCGTTGTGGTGTTGGTGAAGAATGTTGAATATTCCACGGACTGCCAAAAGAATGAACAAATCTGTCTTGGAAGAAGTACAGCCAGAATGCTCCTTGGAAGTGAGGATGGCGAGACTTTGTCTCATGTACTTTGGACATGTTACCAGGTGGGACCAGTCCCTGGAGAAGGACATCATGCTTGGTAAAGTGGAGAGTCGGAGGAGAGGAAGACCCTCAATGAGATGGATCGACACAGTGACTGCAACAATGGGCTCATGCATAACAACGATCATGAGGATGGTGCAGGACCTGGCAGTGCTGCGTTCTGTTGTACATCGGGTTGCTATGAGTTGGAACAGACTCAAGGGCACTGACAACAACAACACAAAGGTAACCGAACCACTTCCGCCATATATTTTGAAACCAATGGTATACTTGTAAAAAATTTATAGTTAAGAAAAAATTAAAAGGGAAACTTAAAATATTTAAAACTAATAGCTATGAAAATTGAACATAGGTCTTTTGGAATACAGCATAAAAGTACTTAGCGGGAAATTTAAAGCTTTAAATATATGTATTAGAACATAAGACAAACTGTAAATTGATGAGCTAAGAATTTAACTTATGAAGCTAGAAAGTATTTGTCCCTTGTGTGTGTGTGTGTGTGTGTGTGTGCGCGCGCGTGTGTGTATGCTTTAGGTGAAAGTTTACAGAGCAAATTAGTTTCCCATTGGATAGTCTGTACATAAAGTGTTTTGTGACCTTGGTTTCATTCCCCACAACGTATCAGCACTCTCCCCATTTCCGCCCTGGTTTCCCCATTTCCTCCCTGGTTTCCCCATTTCCGCCCTGGTTTCCCCATTTCCTTCTGTTCTGATTTTCTACCCCTTCTTCCTTCTCATCTTTGCTTTTGGGCAGATACTGCCTTTTTGATCTCATATAATCGATTGTTCTAAGGAGTATGTTTCTCTCGGTGTTATTGTTTATCCCACGTGCTTGTCTACTGTTTGGCTGGGAGGTGGCCTCCGGAAACCATTTGTGTTAGGAGTGTTATATCTCAATAGAATGGCATTTTGTTTTCATCCAATGTATAGCAAACTTAAAAGATGCTCTTCTGAGTTTTGTAATTGTTTTGCTTACTCAGCACTTGGCATAGGAAAAAAAAAAAAAAAAGTATTGCCTTCAAGTTGATTCCGACTCATAGTGACCCTATAGGATAGAGTAGAACTGCCCTGCAGGGTTTCCAAGGAGCTGCTGGTGGATTCGAACTGCCAACCTTCTGGTTAGCAGCAGAGCTCTTAACCATTGTACCATCAGGCCTCCCTGGCATAGATTAGGTGCTCAATAAACACTTGATAAATGAATGGGTGAATGAACGGCCAAGAAATTTCCCATTCCAGGAGTCCAACACTGCGTATGAGAATTCACTCCTTTTTTTCTCTGGGTTTGCTCTTTTGCTTTCTCTAGGAAACAGCCATCTGCTTTCTTGAATGAGCTTTTTGCTTTACTTTTCTGGAAATAATTATCCAACACTCGTTAAGCATTTACACTGTGCCAGGCACTTAGTGCTTTACCTGAACTGACTTACTTAGTCTTCACAATAATGCTATAAGACAAGCAGTATAAACATCACTCTCATTTTACAGGTGGTAAATCAGGTAACTGACATGGGAGTCAATCCAGGGAGTTGGGCTTCAGAGTCCAAACTATTAACCTCTGCGCTTTATCACCTCTCCCTTAAGGGGTCTTAAGAGATGAGCTGGGACCTGATTCTGTCACACACACACCCCGCATCATGTCTGTCCAATAGAAAGGCAATGAGAGCTACATGTTTAATTTAAAATTTTCTGGTAACCACATTAAACAATGTGAAAATATAAAATAGATGAGATTGCTTTTCTTATTATATTTTATTTAACTAACTATATCCAAAATAAAGGAGCTCCAGTAGCGTGGTGGTTAAGTGCTCAGCTGCTAACAAAAAGGTTGGTGGTTCGAACCCACCCAGCGGCTCCACGGGAGAAAGATGTGACAATCTGCTTCCATAAAGATTACAGCCTTGGAAACCGTACGGGGCAGGTCTACTCTGTCGTACAGTGTCTCCATGAGTCAAAAAATCAAATCAACTCGCTATGAGTCGGAATCGACGCGACAGCAATGGGATATCCAAAATATTATCATTGTAACATGTGATCAATATAAAAATCATTGAGATAGTTTACATTCTTTTTTCATACTAATCCTTTGAAATCTAGTGTGCATTTTACACTTAGAGCCCATCTCAATTCACGAGCTCAATTTTCATCAGAAACACTTGATCTGTAGAGTTCATAAAATTTACCGTTGAAAAGTAGTTTCACGTACCCAAGTTGTTCAAAACGTACTTAAAATTTTTTCCGACAACTGAATTGAGTTTTGAAATTTAAAAATATTAAAATTAACCAAAGTTACAAATTAGTTCTTCGGTTGTAGTGGCTACATATCAAGTGCTTAATAGCTACATGTTGGCTAGAGGTTACTGTATTGGACACTGTAGCCCGAGTCCATATAAATACTCATGTGACAAGTAATTGCCCCTTCCAGAGTATTCCACTGTTACTCAGCTATCTGGGGGCCTATGCTCTGATATGGAACCTTCCATTCTGACCACATATAAAGTGACATTTCTGCCTAAACTGATATGCAGAAATACCTTCTTCAGAATATCAAAGCACTTCATCCATCCAATAGCCCATGTAAATTTCTATTAAACAATAGGATTTTCTTTCTTTTCCAAGGATTAGTAAACCACACTTCAAAAAATACCAATAACCTCACATAAGTGAAGCCATAGAGTAATATGCAAACGAATGTACTGGATTTCAGAGGACCCCAACAAGAAGTCGGTGAGAATTCCTTGGGCCAGTTCTCTCCCCAGTCTCCAAATCTGGGGCGTCTGAGAATCAGGTGAAAGGGGAGCTTGTGAGAACATGGCTCATGAAGCGTTCCACCTCCCACTCTCCCAGAGCTTCGTGACAGGCCTGATGCCAACATGCCAGGCCACCTGTCTCCTCTGGCCCCTGCTCGGCTAGGTCAGAAAGAACGAGTACTTATTTTGGCTAGAGAAATCGAACACCCCAGTTAGCTCATTCTTTGTGCCTTGGCATAAACTCAAGACTTGCAAAGCCCTCGGGAGGCTCCCCACCAGATGGCCATGCCCTCCTTGCCTCTCAGCGCTGGTCCTTCCAGCTTGTAGCACGAGAAACTCAGAAAAACAGCTCAAGGGCTCTGCTTCCGACCATGACATTGACTTCCAGCATAACTTGGGGCAGGTCTTTTTGGCTGAGATTCTTTCTCTCTAAAATAGAGATAATAGAACCTCGCTTACTCACTTCAAGGACTACTGTAAAGGTCGAAGGAGAGTAAAAAATACCCAGAAAAGTAGAGAATACTTTACATAACTAAAATGTTATTTTAAAATCATGTTGGCTGCAAGTCTTCCAACATAGGCCAGGAAAATCTTGAAAGATAGGTAAGCCTGATAGGCCTGCTCAGTTTCCATTGGGGGTATAAATAAGAAAAAAACTTTTTGGAGGGAAATTTGGCAGAATGTATGAAAATGTTACATGTTCATACCCTTGGGCCCATAAATCCCATGTCTAAGAGTAGTGTGAGAAATGCTCGCGTGTGTCCAAGAAGATGTACAAACAAGGACTTCACAGCGGCATCGTTTGTAATAGCAAAACTTGAAACCTGCCTGAGGGTCTAAAGGTAAAGGGATAATAAAGAAAATTATGCAGCTGCTAAGGGACAAGGGAGACCCACGTGTATCTATGTGCAAATGAGGTCATAACATTTTGATATGGTTTTCTTAAAAGCAGATTATAGATTAAAAAAAAAGAAAACAGTTGCTATCAAGTCAACTCTGACTCATGGCGACCCCATGTGTGTCAGAGTAGAACTGTGCTCCATTGAGTTTACAATGGCTGATTTTTCTGAAGTAGATCACCAGGCCTTTCTTCCGAGGCACCTCTGGGGGGGCTCAAACCACCACCCTTTCTGTTAGTAGCCAAGTACTTAACTGTTTGCGCCACCCAGGGATGTCAGATAGGATGCATAAATTAGTGTAAATATATTATTTATATTGCACTAAAACTGTGGAAGGATATGAGCAAATAAAAACCTCTCGGGAGATGGAGGAGGTGGGCCTTTCTGTCTCTAAGAGTTTCTATACTGTTTAAATGTTTACACTGAGCATGCGTCATTCTTAACCAGCAAGAGCCGTAAAGATGCTTCTATTTTAAAAAGCAAAGAAAGAGGAAAAAAAAAAAACGTATGCCGAAAATGTGCTAGGCAGTGGGGATTTGAGATGATTTAAAAATACGGTCCATTTCCTTAAGGAATTCACAACCTAGCCAGGCACATTTAAAGAAAAAAAAGTCCTTCCCTACGCTCCAGATAATGATCTGCCTTTTCCAAGTCACTTTGTCAAGTTTATTTTTCAAAAGATTGTATGAGACCTTCCTTCTTCTAGTCTCAAAACTTTCTGTAGCTTTGGAAGTTCCAAGGTATGCTTCTTTTTTTTTCCCCATTTGTTCAGTCAATACAAATTAATGACGCATCCCTCAACCAAGGCACTGCACGGTGTGCTATGGTGAACCCAGGGGATTTATTCGGACCTTGGGGAGTTTGCAGTCTGATAGGAAACACAGAAGCTTTGTATGGATACTAACAATGCAAGGGAGAATGAGGGTACCGCACAGGGAGAATGAGGGTGCTGCACAGGGAGAATGAGGGTGCTGCACGAGATGGAGCGGATGAAAGGTCTGTGGAGTTGTGCCTTGGGCACTGGGGACATGACAGGCAAGAGGATGACGAAGGCTTTGCAAAGGGGAACTTGAGCTGGGTCACACAGGAGTGGTGAAATTTGGAAAAGTAAATGTCACTCTCCAAATTTAGAAATTAATTGAGAAATGTAAAGTAATTAAAGCAAGTGCAAAAGCTTAGCGCTGCTGTCTTTATTCCCAGTGGTGAAACCAACCCTTCTGCCACACACCCACTTCGTTTTAGTGTTTCTTCAAAGGGTTAGCACACCCGTGGGTGCTCGTTGGTGGTCTCCTTCCTGTAACAGCACGACCCGGGGCCGTGGAGCGGGGGGTCTTTGGAGCTCTTGGCTTGTTTTTTGCAGTGCTGGTTCTGAGTTACTGCCCCTCACCCCATAAAAGCAGCCCTCGGATAGATTTTTCTGGTAATTGGAAACCTCTCAGCAAACCTGATTTCTGACTGAACTGAGTTCAAAAGGCACTTTTGTGTGTGACTCACACTCCATCCTTCTGCGCATAAGGAGGAGACTCGAGTTCACCAGGGCCCTGGCAGGCACCCGGGAGACACGACCGGTGTGCGTGGGGCCCAAATCACTGCCTTGCTCTACAGAACCAGGCTCTTGAGCAAATGCTCCCGTGATGCAGCATTTTTAACCATTTTCTCCCAGCTTGATTTCAACATTTTAGAATGTCCCATAGTAAAAACGTTCGTGGTTTTCCTTTTTAAATTCTTTTCTCACAGCAGTCGAAGGAAAGCTTGGACAAAGGTCACTCTTTCTCTCATAACAGTGCTGAGTCCTGGTGAACAAGAGAAGCCAGTGAGGAGGCTGCTGGCTTTGACTGGGTGATACATTCTAGCAAACATTCTGGGAGCCACCGGGACTGTGAGCAGCAGATGTTCACAGACATAGCCAGGAGAGGTCTCTTCCCACCTTTCTGTAGACATTCATACAGCAGTTAATATGTACCAGGCACTGAGGATTCAAAAATGAATGACACGATCCTTAACCTCTAAGACTTTATAGCCCAGTGGAGGAGATGTCTTTGTAAATCATATTAATTGCTACCGTTATTTGGGAACTTCTCTGGGTCGGGCGCTATGCCAGGTGCTTGACTAGTATTTTTAATCATATGCTCTACAACCCTGCAAGCTACGTTTTGTTAGCTTTGTTCTATATATTGAGAAAGGGTCCCAGGGAAGGCAGCCGCAGGGGTCACAGAGAAGGTGCACAGAGCACAGGAAAGGCCAGCTAGGGGCTGGGGTGGGACTTGTTCCCACCCCAGAGGATCTGGGTAGGCATGCAAGGGAGCACGCCAAAGCTGGGCATTCTGGTAAAGCAAAAAGGGCCGTAAGAGGCAGGTGGACGGGTAGGCAAGCAGCCCTGAGCACACAGAGGTCTACAGGGACAACATCCCAAATCCATGCAATCGGAATGACGGAGGTGGCAGCACCAGTGACATGTAAAGAGCTCTGCTTCCAGGTCTGGGATGGCTTGAGCTCTGTCTCCTTTTATCCCCTCTGTAGCTGACCTGAACCTTAGTCACCTTGACATTTAAAGAGAACAAGCACAAGACAGATGCAGATGTTGTTAGGTGCCGTCAAGCCAGTTCCAACTCATAGCGACCCTATGTACAACAGAACGAGACACTGCCCGGTCCTGCGCCATCCTCACAATCGTTGTTATGCAGATGGAGCATTGCAAATTCACTGCACTGGAAGGGCAGGGCAATGCTCTACAGGCAGGCAGCGCCTTGGCAGAATCCCTTCACATTAAGCTGGGTACATTATGTCTGCCACTGGCCAAATACTCCAGTGGAAGGGAGTGGGCTTCTGGGCTGGTTGAATTTGCACTGGTCCAAGAGGTTCATTTACCTTTCCCCTCACTTTCCTAAAGCTCTGCCAGTGGAGGCAGAACTTGATCTGTGACGTTGGGCAAGACACATTTTCCTGTAGGTGCCTGCTTACTCATCTGTATAATACGAGGGGGTTGGATCTGGTGATTTCCAAGCAGTGGCATCTCTAGAGGGATGTGGGGGTTGCAGACCACACTGGGTGACGCTCTCAGAGGACGTGACACCAAAATGACTGTCTATAAAATTTTTGTGCAATGTTTCAGCAGAAATTTACTACTTTTTTATAAAAACATCCCGGTAGTTAATTATAACAACAAAAAAAATTTTCGTAAGGCCAACTTAGATGTATCAACATACCTACAAGGCTAAAACTCTATGCTAATTTACTCTTTGAACCTTCTAATGTGCTCCAGTCAGAGCTGTCATTATAACTCAATTACAATGATGCTTCGAATCACATGGTTTCATCTGCATGCGCTACAAGCAGGGGCCGTTGTTTCTGTTGCTATTGGTATTTTTATAGTCTTTGATTTTGTCGAATTTTCTGGTGTTTTAGCTACACTATTGTGATAATTAGCATGGGGGAGGTGACATCATGAGTTACCACACTGGGTGACACCAACCCTAGTGATACCACCGTTTCCAAGGTCCCTCTCTGCCCTAAACATCTAGAAACCTAAGTCAGCATTTTGAGAAGCAAGATGAACTCCCACACTCTTTCACCCCTATTTGATGAGCTATTTTCATTGCAAGAGTCAGCCTTTACACGTGTAAAAAAAATTAACCTAGGCCCTAAGCATATTGTTACACATGGGGTGGGGGTGAGGGGAGTTATCCTAAACCCTAAGCATATTAACAGAATAAGGAGATGTGGGCTTTGAAGCAGTTGGTGTCAGAAAATGCAGGTTTTAATCTAGGCTTAAAAATGAAAATGAAAATCTATGTTTTAATCCTATTGGTGGCTGAGCTTCAGACCCCACTCTACCCAAATCTCAGGTTCTACATCTGTCGATGGTAGGAAAGCATCTTACTGCATAGAGTTGTTGGAATAAGGTGATGGAGAGAGAAGAAGTTTTGGAAAGATGAGAAACCAGATAAGTGTATGTTAGCAATAGAATTTCCAATATTAAACTCCTGATGGGCCAAGATATGGCTGGCAGGAAAAAGACAAAAGGAAAGGCATTATGGGTGGACACGGAGCAATTATGGATCAGGGCCCAGTAAAGGAGAGGACAGCATTTGCTGACAAAATGAGAATCAGGGAAAGGATGACTCGATTTCAGCTGAGGAGGAGGGAGGGAGTTATTGTGAGCGGTATGGAGGAGTGCAGCAGTCCAGACAGAAGTCCATTAAGCAGGTTATTCTTTGTGTAAATGTATCTCCTCATACTGGAAACCAAGCACCAGGCTCAAAGAGAATGGAAGTTCACGTTGCTTCTCAGATTGCTCACTTTGGGATCATCTGGCTGCCTGACCCCTGGCATTTCAGGATGAGGAAACAGGCCAGGGAAGGTGAGATGACTCACCTGAGGTCACAGGAGTAGGAGCATACTCATAGCGCCCAGGGGAAAGATCCATCAGAGAGTGAGGGAGGGAACTGTGGGCATCAGCTGAGCTGGAGCCTGGAGCCATGCAGAGGGCAGACTTAACCTAATTCTAAAGAGGGCTCTACTGGATCCCACCAGCCAAAGACTTTCACTTCAAAGATTAGAGTTAAGAGATAATCTCTTATTGTGTGAGAAGTGAGTTGGAACCAATGGGACACAGATATGTATCTTACACTGTGTCAAGTTAGGTTCAATGACAAAAATGTGAGTTTATATATTACCTATCTCTACACAGTACCATCAATGCCCATGGGAGCACGGGTCAGTGAATCAAATGAGGTATTGCATTGGGCAAATCTGCTGCAAAGGACCTCTTTAAAGTGTTGAAAAGCAAAGATGTCACTTTAAGGATTAAGGTGCGCCTGACCCAAGACATGATATTTTCAATCACCTGATATGCATGTGAAAGCTGGACAATGAATAAGGATGACCAAAGAAGAATTGATGTTTTTGAATTATGGTGTTGGCAAAGAATACTGAATATACCATGGACTACCAGAAGAATGAACAAATGTGTCTTGGAAGAAGTACAGCCAGAATGTTCCTTAGAAGTGAGGATGGCGAAACTTTGTCTCAAGTAATTTGGACATGTTATCAGGCGGGACAACTTCCTTGGAGAAGGACATCATGCTTGGTAAAGTAGAGGGTCAGCCAAAAAGAGGAAGAACCTCAACGATATGGATTGACACAGTGGCTGCAACAACGGGCTCAAACGAAGCAACAGTTGTGAGGATGGCACAGGACCGGGCTGTGTTTCGTTCTGTTGTACATGGGGTCTCTATAAGTTGGAACCGACTTGACGGCACCTAACAACAACTACTACATAGTACCAGTAGATTCCTCATGTTATGGTTAAGTATCGTCGTACTTTAAATGGCTTCCCTGGGCATGGGATGTGGGAATGAGCCACCAACAACGGATTTGGTGTTGACATCCCCATTAAACTGGTGGAAAATATCATTATTGTTATATTATTATGGCTATTATTTGTTCAGGACCTATCATGTGTCCAATGCTGTGATGTTATCTACATGACCTCTAATCTGCACAATGGCCCAGCAAGGTAGGTATTTGCAGATAAGGAAATTGAGGCTCAGAGAAGTTAATTTGCCTGAGGTCACATAGCTGGTAAGTGGCTGAGCCTAGGTTTAAACTCAGTTATGCCTGGTTCCAAAGCCCAGCCAATGGTCTTTCCACTACTTCATGCTGCTCTAGGTCACAGTGATGGCAGAGAAGCAATTCCAAGAGACAACAACCCAGACAGTCCCTGTATCAAAATCATTAAACCAACCAAAAGTTTAAACTTAAGTCAACAATCCAAATCACTTCTGCACTGTACCTACTATTCGATTTAGTTGAAGATACCACTTACTAATTTTCGTACAGATAACAAGCGTGCCAAGGTAGCAAGTAGCCACCATTAACCCAGGAGCTCACGTTTGTTCAGTGTTGAGTCATGTCACAGGAAAATATTTATTCTCAGGTAACATTAGATGAGTCAATTCAATGAGCACTTTTTGAGTATCAATACATACTAGATCCAGTGTACACCACCTGGGAATGAATGGTTTTTTTCACAAGACCAACAGTTCACATGTCTACCAGCTGTCTGTCAGCTTGTTGTGCTGTGGTGGCTTGTGTGTTGCTATGATGCTGGAAGATATGCCACTGAGTATTTCCAATACTAGCAGGGTCACCCATGGTGGACAGGTTTCAGTGGAGCTTTCAGACTAAGACAGACTAGGAAGAAAGGCCAAGCAATCTACTTCTAAAAATTAGCCAATGAAAATCCTATGGATCACAATCAAATATTGTGTGATACAGTGCAGGAAGATTAGCCTCCTAGGTTGGAAGGTACTCAAAATAGACAGTGGTCACAACAATGGACTCAAGCATACCAACAATCATGAAGATAGCATAGGACTGGGTAGCATTTCGTTCTTTTGTACATGAGGTCACCATGAGCCGGAGCCCACTTGACAGGAACTAACAACAATAGGTAACATTATATCTGACTAATATTTGTTAAGCATCTTGGGATTCTTGTTTAAAGAAAATCTTTATTAGCTGACTCAATAATTTCATCCAGCTGCTCCATGTTAGAGAAATGGCTAAAAGAAGCCCTGTTTTTATAACATCACTTGGAGTTCAGAAGAGAAGGAAAAAAAGAGTGGGATTCAAGTGACAACTTTGGAGATGTGAATCAGTGTCTCGGACAAAGTGAAAGGGACGTAGTGGCCCATGACAGAGCAAGAGGAACAGTGTCTCCATGTTGCTACTATGGAAAGGCCAGAGGGACAGCCACCGAAAGCAGCAACCTGAATCCTTTGCTGCCTCCAATGGCACTCCCATCGTGCCAGCACAAACACCAGGAACCTGGGAAGAGTGGGGAGCCCTCAGACAGGTGGCAGGCAAGCCAAGCTGGGACATTCTAGTGAGGAAGGACTATAGGTAAGTACTGAGTCTTAGGAGTCACTGAGCCTATTTCAGAAACCTCTTCCCTTTTAAAAATATCCATTATTAAAAAAAAAAAAAAAAAAAAAAACAAGCTTTTATTAAGTACCTACTATGAGCCAGGCACTGAGGCAATGCCAACAGATGCTTTTTCTATTCCTTACCAACTACCCTGTGAAGTACGTTTTAATACCCAGTTTTCACACATGAAAAAACAGAAACGTGGTGAGGTTAACTTGCCCAAATTTGCATACCCAGGATTTTACCCCATCCTTTTCTAACTCTAGGGCCCATGCCATGCTTTCCCCACTACGTCTCACAACCTTCCCCTCTTCAAGCCAACAAACATTTATTGAACCTTAGCTCTGAATAGTCTGAAACTATTGTGGAGGAATTCAAGGACACAAAAAACAAACTTCTTGACAGTAAGGAGCTTAAAATGTAGGGGAAGAGACAATCCATCCACATAAAAGGATAATTAACACTACTACAAGGCTATAAATAGATAATTAAATGCATAACAAGAGCATCCATCGACACACAGATGGGGAGTGTTACCTTCGTCAGAGAAGGAGCCGTGCAGCTTGTCCCTAGTTGATCCTGAAGGATGAGTAGGAATTAGACCACAGGTGGGTTTACGTATGTTCTGGCACCATCTGGAAAGACCTTGCACAGTAAACGTCCTCTCTCTGGAGAAAGCAAGGATGAAATCTTGGTGGTATTCCTGAAGCTCAAGGGAGAAACAGCAATTTGGAGACATTTTGAAAGTCTCTCTAATTTGATTTTCTTCTTTTTAGTGAAAAAAATTATGGATGTAAAGTTTATATAGAGTGAAATGCACAAATCTTAAGTATAAATTCAATGATTTTTATAAATATATATACCAAAAAAAGACCAAACCCACTGCTGTCAAGTCGATTCCGATTCATAGTGACCCTAAGACAGAGTAGAACTCCCCATAGGGTTTTCAAGGCTGTAATCTTTATGGAAGTAGACTGCCACATCTTTCTCCCTTGGAGCGGCTGCTGGGTTCGAACTGGTGAACTTTTGGTTAGCAGCCAAACACTTTAACCACTGCACCACCAAGGCGCCTTCATAAATGTATATACCCGGTCAAAATATAGAACATTTCTATCACCCTACAAAGTTCTCTCATGACGTTTCTCAGTGAATCCCCACCCTCCACCCCTACAAGGAACCATTGTTCTGGTTTCTATAACCACAGATTAGAATTTTACATGCAAAGAATCAAACCGTGTGTACTATTTTGTGTCTGGCTTCTTTAGTACAGCATAATGCTTTTGAGATTAGTTCATGTTTTCATGTGTATCAGTAGTTCATTTCTTTTTATTTCTGAATAGTATTCCATTGTATAGATGTACCATAAGTTGTTTATGCATTATTTTCCTATTGATGGATATTTGAGTTGTTTCCAATATTGGGCTATTATAAATGAGGCTGCTATAAACATTGCAGTTTATGCCCAGTATTGCTTTAAAATCCATTTTCTAGTCTCTTCCTTTTCCCCTTCTTGTCTACTTTCTGAGAATTTAGATAACATCCTGCTATAGACACCAAAAGACCTGGAGTCTATGTCCCTTCTCAGTTATTCACAAACATGAAGGCCTTTATGTTCAGACCTACACACATAAAATAAGAAAATATCAACAATTAATGTGTACATTATTGTAATTTTAAAGAGTTTTGATGAACTTGGATAAAATTATTTGCAAGAAATTTCAGAAATTATGTTTTACAGTTCACAACCCATGGAAGATTTTAGTTGCCCCACATTTTAACTACCCTGTTCCCTCCTGAGTAATGTTATATTAACAATTTCCCCTTACATACAGGATATCCCACCCACCCATTCATGAACCTGTGGTGTTAATGACGAAAGAGTTAAAAAAAGAAGATGGAAGTTACATTCTCTTACTTCTTCCTCTAGTCAACAAGGTTAAGAAACTTGTCTAACTAGTAAGTAACAAGAACAAATTTGACCTGGAATCAGTACTCTTTACACTATACCACAGTTCTGTTTTCCTTTCTCATTCCCCCGACTCAACATGAGTTGGTCCTTTGCAGATTGTGAGTGCTCCATGAATACTGAAGATTGACTGCCTTTGTGATAAGGTCTCATTCCACCCCTCAGTCACTCACATCCCACGTAATTTTTCCTGCCATTGAATGCATGTTTGAAGACCTTACTTTTTACCAGAATCTCCAATTCACTTAGAAAGGCCTCTAGAAGGATATCTAGTTAAGTATGGTAGGTTAAGTCATATATTTACCTCCACTACCTCTACTAAAATAGACAACACGAGACTTAAAAAAAAAAAAAAACCTCACAAGGGCAGAAAATGAAAGGAAAGGACAGCAACAAAATTTGGGGCTCTGGAAATCATATGGGCTTGTGCTAACAGACTTAGTACTTTTGAGAAAGTCAATGTCTAAGCTGCAAAAGAAGAAATTCAGAACTAGGTTGTTTTGTGCAGCAGAAAGTCAGAAAGACTCAAGAATTAGAGACACTAAGTACTGTAAAAATGGGCATGTGAGACTAAAAACAGGTATATTGGTTAAAAGTCATTTTAAGAATCAGTTCCACCTGTATTTCCTTTCCACCCTAAGCAATCAGGCAACTTCCCCAACCCATGCTGGAACAAGACCAGAAGTTCATTCTCTGGAATGGCTAACCCCAGGAGACTCTGGCCCCAAAGACAGCAGGAACAGTGGAGAACAGTGCTACCATATTGAATACAGGGTATTAAGTAACGGTTGACACTTGTGAGGGTGACATCTCTCATCCCTTGCTCAACTCGACTCTAAGAACACAGGCAGCCATTCTTATGTCTCCCAGAAGGAGATGGGAGACTTCCTCCCTTAGAGAAATAACATGCCTGAGACAATACACCTACTGCTTCCATTTGGGGATTTCCCAACAGAACAGCCCAGCCAGATCACCCAACAGTGAAGTCCACCAACCACGCCTCACCTACCCACACAGAATTTCCACTCATAATTGTAAATGGATAGCCAAGGATCACCAAACATTTGAGAAAGGCTTCTAACATAAACCATAAGAGTTAAAACAAAAGGAACTTGGGAGGAAGACAAATAGGCAAAGAGTAGAAGAAAATATACATATACAGAGAGATAAGATTAAAAAGTTAGATAAGTGAAGGTTTAAAAGTTACGACATAGCTCAGAAAATAGAACAGAAGCAGAACAAAGTAACTGGAAGAAGATTTTCTAAATATTAGAGAATAAGTCCAGATGGTCCAATATCTGGAAGAGAATTCGAGAGTGAATAAATAGAGAAAAACAAGGAGAGGAAATAATCTAAAAGATAATACAAGACAATTTTATGAAGTAGAAGGATATGCATTTGTAGAGGAGAATGTTCATCACATGCTCAGAACAACGAAGGAAAACTAATCCACAGGTCCCACGAAATTGCAGAACACTGGGGATAAAGAGAAAAGGTTGAACGTTTTCTAAGATTTAAAAAGAAAGAAAGGACTCAAAGCCTTGGGAAAAGATTGGGAATTAGAGAGGATCAGCCCTGCCAAAAGTGATGGTAGAAAGTAGAAGACAATGGTGAAACACGTTCAAAACTCTAGGGGAAATGATTTCATAACTAAAACTCTACATTCAACCAAACATCAGTCAAGAATGAAGGTAGAATAAAATCCCCCAAAATTTACTGTATCTTTCTCCTCTCATTTTTTTTTTAAAGGATGGATGGACTCTACTTAGATCAGGGAGTGATCCAAGACAGAGGCAAACATGGGATCCAGGAAGGGAATTCCCACGTAAGTTGGGCTGTCCTACAGTGACAGCTGTGCAGTGGGCCTGGAGTATTACCAGTTCAGAATGAAACAGGAGCACAGAGGGCTCCAGGAGGGTTGGCTCCAAGAAAAAAATGAAATTAATAAAATACCTACTACATTTTAATAAATGGAGATACAATTTACATTTGGGGAGATTTATAGGAATGGGAATAAATCAGTGACTGGTACATAAAAATTTAAGTAGAAAAATTAAGATAATTATTAACTCTTAGGAAAGCAAAAGGTTGAACAAGAAAGAAAATGTAGTTAATTATAGTATACTACATGGCTAAGCTTTGATGAGTATTTCCGTGGTGATAGTAATGTAAGTACTGGATACTGATTTGACCAAAAGTAGAATATAATTATATTGGAACAGAAAGTGTGATATAAGAGAGTAAATTCTTCTCTTCCACAGAAGAGAGTCAAAGGATAGTATTAAAGCAGAAAAAACAAAACCAAGAAACAGCAGCATAAGTATGTTATTTAAAAATATGGAGACAAAAATCAAAATAAACAGCTAAAATAATTATACGTGGATAACTCTGTATAGGATCCCTAGTGGCACAGTGGTTAAGAGCTATGGTAAGCTGTGGGCGCTGACCAAAAGGTCGGCAGTTTGAATCCACCAGCCGCTCCTAGGAAACTCTATGGAGCAGTTCTACTCTGTCCTATAGGGTCGCTATGAGTCGGAATTGACTCGACGGCGATGTGTTTGCTTTCTTTGGTTTAACTCTGTATAGTGGGAATCAGGGGTGCAGAAGGCTGGCAAGAAGGCTGCTTTTGTTATGAGCTCACAAAACTATTTGACTTTTTTGTGTATGTGTATCAATTATGATTTTCAAAAGAAATGAGAAAAGATAGGCTTCTGGACACCTTCAGGTGGGTGGAAATACACACACATTGAGTAACGCAGGATCTGAAGGCACATCGACACGGCCCCACACAGCTGGTTTGCCCAGCTGCCCACAGTTCCCTGGGGAATTGTCTCTTTAGGACTCTGGCCTACCTCTGGTTTCTCTTTCAAAACTGATCCCTTGTTGTTAATTGCTTCCCACACGATTTCGACTAATGGCGACCCCACGTGTGCAGAGTAGCACTGCTCCGTAGAGTTTTCAAGGCTGTGACCTTTCAGAAGCAGATTGCCAGGCCTGTCTTCTTAGGCAGATCTGGGTGACTTGAAACTACAACCTTTCAGCTAGTAGTCGAGTGCTTAGCAGTTTGCAGCACCCAGGGACTAAAGCTGGTCTAGTGGTCACTAGAGGAAGACTGGCTTCTCTCTGCTGGTTTAGACTCAGTGACCAGAACACATGCTATAGTTACAAACAAACAAAAAAACACCCAACCTATTGCCATCAAGTCGATTCCAATTCATAGAACTGCCCCATCCATAGAGTTTCCAAGGAGCGGCTGGTGGATTGTGAACTGCTGATCTTTTGATTAGCACCCAAGCTCTTAACCACTGCGCCACCAGGGCTCTTTTTCAGTATGTGAGAGAAATGCTTAGGTTGTCAGGCTAATTAACTAAATGTTTTCTTTAGCTGGGAAGATAACATATTCCTAATGCTTGGATTAGAGAGCCCTGGTGGCACAGTGGTTAAAGTGTTTGGCTGCTAACCAAAAGGTCAGCGGTTCGAACCCACCAGCCTCTCCTGGGGAGAAAGATGTGGCAGTCTGCTTCCATGAAGATTTATAGCCTTGGAAACCCTATGGGGCAGTTCTACTCTGTCCCATAGGGTGACTGTGAGTTGGAATTGACTTGACAGCAGTGGGTTTGGTTTGGAATGTTTGGATTTATCAAAATAAATTCCAGATGGCAGGCAAGTCACAGAGAGAGAGTTGCCATCTGGTAAGTAAAAGCAGGGTTCATTTTTTGTTTTCAGGTGAAAGGTAATAAATTCTAAACTTCCTATGGTGAAAATCTATCTATCCGCTGCTTCTACTGGAGAAGCAATCCTGAGCCTCCCATCTCATATGTGCTAATTTAAATATCTCTAACAATATGCTTTTTCACATGCCTGAATGATGAACTATGTTTTTAAAAAGCTCTTGGCTGACCTAGTAAAGTTTCAGTGTATACCTGTTAAATATACATTATGTGGTGATAGCTGTAGGCATGAAGAAAGCAGTTAACGGACTTCCCGATTACACACATTCTTTGAGAGTATCCATCAATAAAAACCGAAATGATTTTCTTCAAAACAGTGTAAGATGCTGCTGCCATTTTTCATGTAGTTCAGAAGTGGTATTTTTAGTGCCTTTTCTGTTTGACCGGATGTTTCTTGCCCATACTTTTTTCTTTCCCTTCCCGCTGCTCCCTCGGAAACTAATCATTACTCGCCTGTATTTATTCACCAGTCTCCCACCCCTCACCTCCACCCCAGTCCAACTTGCACACAACTGCCAGCTTAATCTTCTTTAAACATTGTTCTGTTCATATAACTTCCAGGCTCAAAAAAGTAGCCAATACCTCTCCAATGTCCAGAAGATAACTTGCAGGCTTCCATTCACCGCCACCCCACTTCCTCACCTAGACCCCTCCATCTGAGTCCTCCTCACCCCCATCCTGCAGCCAGGCTGTCACCCTTAGGAATGGGAGCTCTGTCCCCAGTCTCAGCGCATTTGATGGGGGCCTCTCTCTTTACTGGGCCCAACAGCCTTCTCCCCAAGGAGTCTGGTCTCTATTCCCTCTACCCCTAGCTGAAGCTAAGATGCCATTTCCAGCCTGAAGGTGAGAATTGCTCCAGCCCAGAGGCCTCTGTGGCTGAGCCTCCCTCCAAGTCAGCTTCCAGGGGTGGTGCCACTAGTCCAGATCTTATGTAATGGGAAACGTTGGTCACCGTCTGTGGGAGGCAGAATAATGAAAGGCGTCCATGTCCTAGTCCCAGAACGTGTATGTGATCTTACATGGCCAAAAGGACTTTGCAGATGTTATTAAGGATCTTGAGATGGGAAGATTCTTCTGGATTATCCAGGTGAACACAACACAATCACAAGAATCCTTGTAAGAGGGAGGCAAGGGGGCCAGAGAAGCAAATATTGTAATGGAAACAGAGGTCACACAGAAAGATTTTGAAGATGCTACACTGTTGGCTTTGAAGACGGAGGAAAGAGTCGCTAGCTATGGAATGCAGGCAGTCTCTAGAGCTGGAAAAGGCAAGTAGTAGATTGGCCCCCAGAACCTCCAGAAGGAAGTGGCCCTGCTGACATCTTGACTTTAGCTCAGTAAGACTGGTGTTGGGTTTCCAACCTTCGGAATTGTAAAATAATAAGTATCTGTTGCTTTAAGCCACTAAGTTTGTGGTCATTTGTTACAGCATCAATAGGAAAATAATATATCCTGTTTGCAGGCTTCCCTGGTTCCAAGCCTCAGGTCCTGGCTTAGATTCATGTCTCTGCTGGCCCACAGTGAGGTCCAGCAGGATCTGAGGCTGAGATTCATGTAGGTTATAACCTGCATTGTCCAGTACATTAACCACTAGTCACATGTGGCCATTTATATTTAAATTTAACTTAAACTTAAAAAAAAAATTCAGTTCCTCATTCACACTAACCACATTTCAAGTATTTAATAGGCATGTGTGGTTAGTGACTACTCTACTGGACAGAAATGACACAGAATAATTCCTTTACCCCAGAAACTACTATTGGACAGTGCTGGTTAAAACAACATGCTGTGCACCGGCAGTTTTTATGTCATTGAACCCTTTTGTCTAACAAAAACTCAACTGGAAGCCAAATATGTTACAGAAACAAAGTCAAAAGTATTTTGTATGGCCTCATTCTAATTACAGAGTCCATGCTGATGTTTTTGGATCCCTGGCCTTCAGTATGGAGCCCTGGCGGCGTAGTGGTTAAGAGCTTGGCTGCTAACCAACAGGTCGACAATTCAAATCCACCAGCCGCTCTGTGGACACCGTTCCTACAGGGTTGCTATGAGTCAGAATCAACTTGATGGCAACGGCTTTGGTCGGTTTGGCCTTCGGTATGGATTACACTTCAACATAAAGAAGACAAAAGTCCTCACAACTGGATCAATAAGCAACATCATGATAAATGGAGAAAAGATTGAAGTTGTCAAGGATTCCATTTTACTTGGATCCACCATCAACACCCATGGAAGCAGCAGTCAAGAGATCAAACGAGGTATTGCATTGGGCAAATCTGCTGCAAAAGACCTCTTTCAACTGTTGAAAAACACAGATGTCACCTTGAGGACTACAGTGCACCTGACCCAAGCCATGATATTTCCAATCGTCTCATACGAATGTGAAAGTTGGACAATGAATTAAAAAAAAAAAAATAGGATGCCTTTGAATAATGGTATTGGCGAAGAATACTGAATATACCATGGGCTGCCAGAAGAATGAAGAAATGTGTCTTGGAAGAAGTACAGCCAGAATGCTCCTTAGAAGCAAGGGTGGCAAGACTTCATCCCATGTACTTTGGACACGTTATCAGGAGGGACCAGTCCCTGGAGAAGGACATCATGCTGGGTAAAATAGTCGTTGAAAAAGAGGAAGACCCTCAATGAGATGGACTCACAGTGGCTGCAACAATGGACTCAAACATAACAAAGATTTGTGAGGATGGCGCAGGACTGGTGTCTTGTTCTGTTCTGGATAGAGTCGCTATGAGTTGGAAATGACTCGATGGCACCTAACAACAACAACAATGACGGTTATCAGTGTTAGCTTAAACACAGTATTTTAAAACCCCAGAAGCATCTAGTTTTACCTTTCTCTCAGTGAGCTGTGGGGTAAGTGGTGCTCATCCCTTGGGAGACCTTCCAGGCTGGGGAAACAGGGCTTAGAAGTGACTGGTGTGAGCACCCTCAGCTGGTGTGCTTCCTCCAGGATAACCAATAATGCTCAGACTTGGACCCCCTTCTCCCCTGTGGAACTACCTCTTGATCTGAGGGAGCACTTGTGGTCTTTTGTATTGCTTACCTTTTGTATTGCTGTCCTCACAAGATAATGAAAACATTCTTCACAATTTTCTTCCAGTAAATCCAGAATGTTTTAAAAAGTCATCTGAAATTTATTTGTGTGTATGATGTGAGGTAGTGATCTAAGTTTATTTTTCCCATTGGACAACAAAATGTTCTAATATCATTTTTTTCCCATTACTTTGAAATGCCATTTTTGTCATGTAATAAATTCCAATGCAGAAATGGATGTTCTTCTGCTTATTTATCCCTGCATGACTACCACAGTGCTTTAATTACTGTAGCTTTGCAGTTTATTTTGCTAGATAGCAGGGCATTTCCCCTCTCGTCTTTATTTTTCAATACGTTGTTTGTTGTTCATTTCTTCTTCCTGATGCACTTTAGAGTCAGCTTGCCAAGGTTCACAAAAAAATACAGTTGAAATTTTCATTGGAATTACAGTACTTTGAATTTACAGAATCTCAAAAATACTGAGTTTCAGAAACCCTGAGACTAAGGCCTCCGGACACCCTTTTAACTCAGTACTAAAGTCACTCCCAGGGTTCACCCTTCAGCCAAAGATTAGACAAGTCTATAGTGGTTAAGACGAGCCCTGGTGGCGCAGTGGTTAAGAGTCATGGCTGCTAACCAAAAGGTTGGCAGTTCAAATCCACCAGCCACTCCTTGGAAACCCTGTGGGGTAGTTCTGCTCTTCCTATAGGGTCGCTATGAGTCAGAATCAACTCGACAGCATCTAACAACAACATGGTGGTTAAGAGCTCGGCTGCTAACCAAAAGGCTGGCAGTTGGAATCCACCAGCCACTCCTTGGAAACGCTATAGGACAGTTCTACTCTGTCCTGTAGGGTTGCTATGAGTTGGAATCGGCTTGACGGCAACGGGTTTGTTTTTTTTGGTATAGGGCCAACAATATCACACGTGAGAAACGTTCTTCATAGTTCAATCATGTGTATAAGACTAAATGGGCACACCAGCCCAAAAGCAAAGACAAGAAAGCAGGAAGGGACAGGAAAACCGGACAACTAGAAACAGGGTAAATGAGGCGGAGAAGGGAAGAGTGTTGACGCATTGCCAGATTGGCAACCAATGTCACAAAACAATTTGTGCATTAATTGTTTAATGAGAAACTAATTTGCTCCGTCAACTTTCACCTAAAGCGCACACACACACACAAATTGAGTTTCTTAATTTAGGAAAAAGATTTGCTGTTCCATTTACTCAGCTGTTTTTTGTTTGTTTTAATCTTTGTAATTCTTTAAAATTTTATACTTGTCTTCATTTCTTTGGAAGTCAATTCCAATGCATTTGTTGCTGGTAATGTGAAGAGGTTTTTTTTTCCCATGGATTTTTAAAATTGTTTCATGCCAGTATATAGGAAAGCCATTGATTTTTGTATATGATTGTCTTATTGAACCTTGTTACTGTTTTAATAGTTTTTTGGTTTATTCTCAGGAAATTTCTAGGTAGATTATCATACCATCTACGAAGACAGTTTCTCTCTTTGTTCCTTTTATCTTTATCTCTTCTTTCTTTTCTTGGTTTATCTCATTGGAATCTCCATGATATTGACTAGTAGTGGTAATAGCAAGCATCCCTTTCTTTTCCTGGCTGTTTACTGGGAATGCTTCAATTGTCTCACCATTAAGTTCAAGGGTCACTGAAGGAAGTTTCTTTCTTTTTCTAATTTTCTCAGAAAGGGATGCTGAAATTTAACCAAAAAATGATTTTGCATCTATTTTGATGATTATATTGTTTTTTTCTCCTTTAAATTGTAAATGTTGAATTACAATAACAGATTTCTTAATATTGAACTAGCCTTATATTTCTGGGATAAATCTTACTTGGTCAATCACATTAGAATTAGTCTTTAAAGACTAAATTCCATTTGCTAATATTTTATTGTATTCCCATTCTTTAGAATTTTTGCATCTCTGTTTACAAGTGATGTTCCTCTGTAAGTTTTGTTGCTGTTTGTTTTTAGGCGATTTAGTTTGAGTTTTGTCTAGGCTTGTAGAATGAGTGGGAAAACTTTCCATTTTTTCCTAGGCTCTTCATTTGACCCGAGGGTCTGAGAGAACTTTTCTCCGATTCTCTGAGACAAATAGCTTTTTAAGGAAAGATCGTTCACTAACTTTAATTTCTTCTATGGGAATTGCCTATTCTGTTTTTCTACCTCTTTAAAAGTCCCTTTTGGTAATTTATATTTTCCTAGAATGTCTTCCATTACATCTAGATTTTTTAAATTATTGGTATGAATTTATAGCTTTGTCGCTTTTCTTATTCTTAGTTTTATTTATTTATATATCTTTCCTTTTTTGTTATTCAGACTCACCAAAACTTTGTCTATCCTATTGTGGTTTTTTTCCCCAAGAACCAGCTTTTGGTTTTATTGGTGAAATGTGCTTTTTTTTTTCAGTTAATTCCTCTTGTTGTCTTTATAAATGTCCTTTTCTGGAGCTATTTCATTGTTCTTTTTCAGATTCCTGTTTTTGTTATGTAGTATTCCCATTGTCCTTCATTTCAAAATAGTTAATAATTTTAGTTATTTCTTTTTATCCTACTGCTAACCAGAAGGTCAGCAGTTTGAATCCACTAGCTGCTCATTGGAAACACTGTGGGGGCAGTTTTACTCTGTCCTATAGGGTCGCTATGAGTCAGAATCGACTCGACGGCAATGGGTATTTTTGTTTATGAGTGTATTGAGGTTGACTAAAAAGAATGTATGTAAATATGTATGTATGAATACATGTATAAATAAATATATATATATTTCAGTGATTATGTTATTCAAATATTCCACATACATATAATTTTTTTGTCTGCTTAATATTTAATCTGTCAGTTTCTGAGAAAGTGCTGTCTCATTACGATTCTTGATTGTCAGTTTTTTTCTTGCATATTTGCCTATATATTAAAGCTATATTATTAAGAAGGCAGAGGTTCATGACAGTATATTTTCTTGGCAGATATTGCCTTTTATCATTATGAAAGGTCTTTCCTCATTTTATCTAATGCTTTTGCTTTAAATCCTGTTTTGTCTAAGAATAATATTGCCATACCTAACTTCTTTAAATTGTTTTTTAATCTGTATAAATTTTAATTTATACGGGTACATGGATTTAAAAATCAAAGAATTCTCCAAGACTTAAAATGAAACAAAGAACTCCTTGCCTTATTCCGCCTACCCTTGATTTTCTCTCCTCATAGGCAAGCACTTACTAGTCTTCTCCTTGCTTTTCTGATAATTGCTCCCATGTTTGTAAAGAATACCTTCCCACTGTCGTATCTTTATTTTTCCATTTTAGATTTTAACTATTCGTTTTCTGTTGTAGCACAGTATTTCGCTCTTTTACATGACTCTACCACATTCTCACTTCCATTCCTGACATCCTCCCAAAACAGTTAAGATTTTTGGTTAGATTAATATTCAATATTCATTATTACGTCTATGGAAATGTTATTTACAGCCAAGTTATTTAGTATACTATGAATACATATACTTTTTGGTATAACTTTTTATTTTTCCTGGAGTTAATAAATTTCCCCCTTTGCTTGGTTTTTAAGTACCATCCCCAACTTTCCACCAGAATTGTAAATCTCCTGTCAACATCACATAATCTACTTTTTAACTCTGTTACTTTTTTTTTTTTTTAAGAATTCCTGTAAGAGAAATGCTGAATTCTTTGTCTTTCATGTCTGTACTTTCTATCTTATGATTGTCATTACTTTATCCTTTAGCACTGTATTTAGGGAGAATTTCTTAGGTTGATGTTACACTTCTAGCTAAATCCATTCTATTACTCAGTTCAATTATTTAATTTTTTTTAACAATTTCATCAATCATCAATAGGTATTAGAGCCAGGAGCCTGTTCAGATCAAGAGCCTGTGCTATTAGCCACCTCACTACTAGTAAACAGCATCAAGATTTTCTCCTCTAACCCAATTAAAGTCATTGTCGTTTAGTAGGGAAATTTAACCCATTCACACTTATTGGGACAATTAATATATATGAATGTATTCTTGCTATCTTGATTTAAGGATATGCAAACCTTCTATATTTATGTAAGGATTTCACTTACACTTTAAAATATTTTTTTCATTTCCTTTATTAATACTATCTCTTTAGGGATTATTTTTCAATTTGTTGACTTTTTCCTTAGTGTTGTTGAGAACCCCAAGTACTAGCTTAATGTTGGTTATTCGTATGTATTCATATTCAAGATTCTCTCTTTGTCTGCCGTTGAACGTTGTGATTAGAGTAGTCTGCCTCCTTTGACTGTGGAGAAAAATCTGAACTTGGGATTATGTTGGTATGGGTAATTTGTCTCTTGGGTCTCCCTCTCTCCTGTACTTTGTTAGTTTCCTGGAGCTCTGGCCCCATCCCCCATTCTGTGGGCCTCTTGTGCCAAATTTCCCACCTAGAAGAGACATTCTTGTACCTTGGAAGCAATACTGAATCAGCTCTTTCCATCCCTTCCTTCTGTCCTCCAACGTCCCTATGAAGATCTGGAGTACTTCAGCCTTCACCTGTATCTTTCTTTAACCCCAACATAGCATATATTTCTATTTTGAAAGCAGTTCTAAGAATTTTAACCTGGAGACCACGCTGCTGTTACTACTGGATACACACTGCAAAGGAAGGGAAAGCACTGCTCCAAATACAGTTCTTTAAGTAATTCCCCTGGCAATTGCTTAAGACCCCAGGTCTGTTCTTTGTAATCATTTGTGCTGAGTGTGGAGAAATTTTAGAATGGCTTATGTGGCTCTAAATTTTAAACACGGTTTTTCCTGTTTTTATTTTGCCACCAATCCAGACCTCTCCACTCTCTGTTGCCTAGGAATTCCTTGAAATTTCTGGACCACTTGAGTCTTTCTTATATATTTCTGTTTGTTAGGGAACCAAGGAATGTCCAGGAAAGAACTGACATGGCTGTGACTCAGATTTGAACTTTTATCCTCTACCCAATACCCACTGCTGTCAAGTCAATTTTGACTCATAGCAACCCTTTAGGAGAGAGTAGAACCACCCCATAGATTTCCAAGGAGCAGCTGGTGGATTAAAACTGCTGACCTTTTGGTTAGCAGCCAAGCTCTGAACCACTGTGCCACCAGGGCTCCTTCACACTCTAGAACTGTGAAAAAATAAAATACCACCCACCTACTTACAGTATTTGTGTTAAAGCAGCACTAGCTAACATAGACAACATTTCAATATAGAAAAAATTAGAATTGGGAGTATCTTCCACTTAGCAGAATTTTTCTGAGTTTACAATATTTCAAGCCCTGTAGAAAGATAGTTTTGTAATTAAAAATATCATAGTTTACAGAGAAGAGTTAATTGAGTTACATTTAATTTTTATTAACCATACAATGCAGTTTTGGAGAAAATTTTATGAAAACATTAATAAGTCCATATTTTTTTAAAAAATGAATTCTTCAGAAAAACCTGTGATATAGTTTCAGAATTGCATTTAGCTAAGGAACTGAGAAACTGAGAATAAATATTCTGATTAGGATATTGTTAAATGTTCAGATAATTAATACAATTTTTAAATTTTGCTTTAATGTACATGGATAGATACCATTTTTATTTTTAAGGAAAAGTGTTAGTTTTGAAAAGAATTTTTGAATAGAACTATACATCCACTAATACCAGAAAACCAACTTGTAGGTCAATAAATATTTCAAAGTTACAGAATTTTAATTATTTTAGTGCTTTCAAAAATGACTCAGAGGACTAATTATATGGTTTGCTTTTCCCACACCCTTCCAGATAAGCCTCTCTGTCTTAGTTATCTAGTGCTGCTGTAATAGAAACACCACAAGTGGATGGCCTTAACAAACAGAAAATTAGTTTCTCACAGTTTAGGAGACTAGAACTCTGAATTCAGAGTGCCGGCTCTAGAGGAAGGCTTTTTCTCTCTGTCGAATCTGGGGCAAGGTCCTTGTCTTTTCAGCTTGTTTCCTGGTTCCTTGAAGAACTCCATGTGGCTTGGTATCTCTCTTCCCCCATCTCTGCTTGCTTCTCTCTGCCTAGTCAGCTTGGTTTATATCTCAAAGGTGATTGGCTTAAGACCCAACCTACACTGATATGGCCTCATTAACATAATAAAGAAAACCCTATTCCCAAATGGAATTATGTCCACAAGTATAGGTATTAAGAATTACAACACATATTTTGGGGGGACACGATTCAATCCATAACACTCTCCTCTGGCGTTGGGGCAGGGGGAGGGCTGGGGAGGCAGCATTCTTCTGTGCCTGTCTGTGCAGATGCAGTTCGAGTAAGATGTTGTGACTTTTTTGGCTGACTGTAGACTTCCATTGGCAGACGTCTTTCATGGAGTGCAGTAACGCATTCTCAGTAGGGCTCTGTTCCCCATACTGCTCCCCTACTTGAGAAATCCAACTTCAGCTCTATCTCCTCTCCTCTGCCCTCAGTTACGACCACCAGCAGCCAATCCCTTTTGTTGTTGGGGTCCCCTTGGCTGGTAGGTGGCCCTCCTGTGGCAAACCAGCAAGATTGCTGATGGCCAGGTGCCTTCTTTAGTGTCCACTGGCCCATGGGGGGTCCTATTTCCTTGGCATGTCCTCTGATATAAGTGCAGGCTACTCTGCTGCCACTCTCCTCCTGGGCCACCCAGTCTTCCATCTTTTCCCCTGCTCAGGGGTACAGGGTCAGATCAGTATGGCCACTAGTCACGCTAAGCCAATGTCCAACCAAGGGATGAATTTTCCCTATCCCCTCCTTGTGGGCATCCTACTTTTTATAAGTGATTTTCTTGGTGTTGTCCTCTTCCTTGGTTTTGGGATGGGAAAACACCCCTGCCCCCCCCTACTGCTACACATACACACCTCACACAGAGAAAAAATAGCGTTTATCCGTAAATACCACACTTCTCTGTGTTGCCTAGAGGAAAGACAGCCCCAGTTGCTGGAGTTTATCAGGGACTCTCTAAACTAAGAATGTGCCTTCTGTCCTCAGCTTTGGGGCCTTAGCAGTAATTCTGGAATAATAAGCAAAATCTCAAGAAAATTCCCCTTGATATCTATTTCAGGTGTTTTCTGTAGGCTCTGAAATTATGACCCTGCCTCTTTCCCTCATAAGCCACATGATGCTTTTCCTGAAAATAAGCCACTTTACTGCCAACTCATTGGATGCTGATTGGTCTGATGCCTCCTCTTGCTCATCAACTCCCAGTATCTATTCCTAAATCAGATTTCCCAGCATTTCTTCTGTTAATCCCACCCACAACATGAATTTAAATGTACAAGCACATAGGGTATGTCTTAGGCCCTGTTCTGCCTCTCATTATCCTTGGGCCAGTTATTTAACCACTTTACGTCTCAGTTTCGCCATCTGTAAAATGGAAACTATAAAATCCTACCTGATAAGATTGTTTTGACAATTACATGTTATATTTCCTGTTAAGTGCTTAGCAGAGTACCTCGCACCAGAGGCATAGTTTGGGATAAAAAGAGTGGGCAAGAGCAGGCAGAGAGCTTCCTCTGAGCACACTCTCCCAAAGTAACACCTATTCACCAAAGTTTTTGGGGTTGTTGTTGTGTTGTGTTTTGTTTTTTTCTTAGAGATAAAAGGTGTTTAGTTGCCATGAGAGTGGTTGGGACTCTCATGAAGAAGCACTAGAGGAAGCTTGAAGGTAAGATTTAGACCGTTCAAGTGGCTGGCATGAGAAAGAAGGTGGTCCAAGAGTGGTGCTTTTTTTTATGTGATGGCCTCCTTGACATTGAAGGCTCCACGCTCATCCTCCCTGATACCAGATTCTGATCATGCTATTGCTTGGCACTCAGTGTGTACCAGTTACTCCTAATATTTGTTTATACCCCTATTAGAGCTGGAAGAGATCTCAAAGATCGTTAGAGATGATAGAGGTAAAAATAGTTGGCACAAACAATATTGATGTATTCGATTAAATTAAACTAGGTTTAACTTCCTCTACGGTTTTCCAATATTCTACTAGGAAAAATCTCAAACATATAGAAAAGTTGAAAGAATAGTACGATGTTCACCCATATATTGCTTTCTCTCTCTCCATATACACATCTGGGTTTTTTTTTTTTTGCTGAAATATTTGAAAATTGCAAATATCATGATTCTTTATCTTACTTTATCATTCATTTCTTAAGAATAAGGATATTCTCCTGGATGATTCAAGTACTGTTATTACACTGGAGAAAGCTAACAATACTAACGATAGTTCCACAATATCATCTAATATGCCAAATTCTCGCTTACCAATTGTCTCAACAATGTCTTTGACAGCTGTTAACGGTCCAAACAGGATCCAATCAAGGTTTACAAATTTCATTTGGTTATCTCTCTTTAGTCTCCATTTATCTAGCTTATCCAACCCACTTTTTTTTTTTTTAACATTGACTCTTTGGAGAATCCAGGCCACTTGCAGAATGTCCTGGATTTGTCTGATATTTCTTCATTGTGTCATTTATCTTGTTGCTCTGTCCCCTGTATTTCCTGTAAACTGGAACTTAGGTCTTAACAAGACTTGATTGGTTCAGACTAAATATTTTTGACATTTTTATCTCAAACTTCTCCTTTTATTGGCCAAGAAAAAGAGGCCAAAACAGGAATTTGGGAAGCAGGTTAGCGTATATGGCATGTAGTTTTCAAGTCGGAAGGTCTGAATTGAAAACAAGCCCTAATCTAACATTTGGACAATTTGCTTTACCTCTTTGATGCTTATGTTCCTCTCTGTAAAGGGACAGAGTTAAACCAAATGATTAAATGTCCATTTTCACATAATTAGTTTGGCGAGAGAACTCTGATCTACCCTCCCCTAATTTGGAGTTTTTTCCACTTTACCATGTTGATTCCTCTCAGGATTGGTTAGCATTGTTTTGTTATTGTTGTTTTTTGTATTATGCTTTTGTTTTTAATTGAGATATAACCAACAGCAATATGCACTAATCTTACGTGTGTACACCATGATACATTCTTACATTTGTGTACAATGGTATAACCCACTGGGGAGATGAAGATATGGATCACTTTAGCAAAACCTTAGAGCATTAGCTTAACCTAATGGTTATACTATTATTAAGTTTCAAATTAGCAAGCATACTACCTTAGTGTCATATGATATAAAACGAAAGACAGTCTCAGTGTCCCACCACAGTTTAGAGTTAGAAAAAAACTCAGGATAACAAACAGATTTGCTATACTATCTTCGAATGTTCTTGCTGCCGCCATCTATGTAGGAAAGCCATGGAAAAATATAAATCTAATGCTAATTAAACATTTTTATTATATGTAAATTTAAAAATAAAGTATCAACAGCCACATTTTATTACTCACCCTATACTCAGAGCCAGTTTCAGGGTGTAGCATGTTATTCTCCTCTCCTGGGCACTGGCCATGGTCACCTCAGATGCACAGGTACCAAAAACCAAATACCAAACAAGGTCTATCTCGTTTCTTTTACAAATTGTTTCACGCTTCTTATTCCTGCCCCACTTTAATATGGTGTAAGAATAGTATTTGATAAAGCTTCAATTTTATATGTACACGTACATATATATGTATTTATCTCCATCTGAAATGAATAGGCAAATCTGGAAATACTCTCTAAGGTTTTGTTTTTCTTTGTCTTTAGTGAATATCTGTGCATATTACACACAATGATCCCTGGCTTTCTTGTTTCAACATTCCAAAATGGCGCACAGGATCATGCTTGGGGTTGAGCCTCTTTGCCTTTGTTCAAGACAACAGACTGGGCATTGTCTTTGCACAGTCAGTCAGAGCTCTAATAGTTGTAAAGAATGTGTAACCAGACATGTAATTACCAAGAGTGCCCTTTTTCAGACCCCCATTTTAACTAAGTGCATTCCCCTCATTTCTCACGTCTGCCCGGCTTGTCAGTCCCTCAAGATTGCAAGTCCAAAGTCTCGGGACCATTTGTGTCTAGGACAGCATCTATTATGTCGCTGGAATTCAGCAAATGGTTGAAAACTAATGATAATTACTTGAGAGCAATTTCAAGAGTTTCTTAATATAATGCCAAGGAGTTCCACCTGTCAAGTGGGAGAATTTGTGACATACAGGCTGGTTTTTTTTTTTTTTTTTTTGGAGAGACAGTACAATGTAGGAGAGCGGGACAAGCTTCCCTGCATGGGGCGGTGTGATCTTGAGTAAGTCATCTTCCTGGCCTAAATCTCAGCATCTCTATCTGCAAAATGCCTGTGGTCATAGATTCCAGGGTTGTGGTGAGGATCTGAGGAAACTGTGGGCAGGAAAACCTGTTGTAAACCAGTAACAGTCCTTCTATCATATGGCTTTGCCATTGCTACGGTTCTCCATGGTTCTCCCAGCCTTGAGCCGGGCCGGCAGTGCAGAGCCTGACGTAACATCATCTGTTCCAGCCCTTCTTTGCCAGACCAAGGGTCTTTCTTGGACCCCACAGGGCGACAGATCAGGTGGTTGCCCATAAGGTTGGTCTCGACAAGTGACGAATATTCTACCTCTCCCTATTTCCCGAGAGGGCGCCTGCACTAGAACTTGAGAAGTCCACCTTGACGCCTCCTCCTCTTATAACTTGGCAGAGCCTTTTTGCAGGGAGTTTGACAAAATATACCAAGAGCCTTATAAATGTTCATAGTCTCTGAATCTGTGATTCCACTTTCTCTTAAGGAAATTACCAGCATATATGGTATTTAAAACAGTTACTGATCAGAAACAACCTAAATATCCAACAACAACAGGATCGGTTAACTAAATTGTTACAGTCAGTACAGTCATTAAAACTTATGTTGTAACAGGGTACTTATGATATGAAAATGTGCACAATTATATGAAGTAAAAAAGAAGCAGGTCACCAAATAATACAATTATATTTAAGAATATGTGTATGTATGCATGCCTAGAGAAAAAGACAAAGGAAAGATATTAAATGCTAATGATTCTTGGCAGGGATTTTAGGTGAATTTTATTTCTTAGTTTATACTTTTCTGTATTTTCTTCAGTAAAAATGTATTGTTTTTATAATCAGAAAAATGTGAAGTTTTTATTTTTTTATTTTAAGTCCTTTGTTCTTCTTAAGAAGTTGGATCTTCCAAGGTTTGGTTAAAATGTGTAAGTTACCTAAAACCTAATTGCCCAGATGAATCTGTTTTTGAATCCTGTATTTACCACTTTCTAAAGGTGTAATTGTGGCCAAATTACTTAATGCCTCTAAGTCTTGGTTTCCTGTCTGTGAGACAGGGATAACAGAAGCGATTGCCACATGAGGTTGTGTGAGGGTTAAATTAAATAAAGTGAGGAGTGTGCTAAGTGCCTGGCACATGGTAAACACTGATAAACGGGGGTTACCCAGCTACCAGAGCCCTGGTGTCCCAGTGGTTAAAGCTCTCAGCTGCTAACCAAAAGGTTGGTGGTTCAAACCCACCAGCTGCTCCATGGGAGAAGGATGCAGCAGCCTGCTTCCGTAAAGATTTCCAGCCTTGGGGCAGTTCTACTCTGTCTTATGAGGCTGCTAATAGTCAGAGTCAACTTAACGGCAGTGGGTTTTTTCTTTTTTTGGTTTACAGGGTTACTAGTAGCCCTGGTGGCGCAAGTGGTTAAGCGTTTGGCTGCTAGCCAAAAAGGTTGGCCGTTTGAATCCATCAGCTGCTCCCCGGAAGCCCTATGGGGCAGTTCTGCTCTGTCCTTTAGGGTCGCTCTGAGTTGGAATCGACTCCACGGCAATGGGATGTTTGTTAGTAGTAGTAACAGCACTGAAAGCGTTACCACGTTCTGCCATAAACTACACATGCCACATCAGCACGGATGGTCTGTCAGTTTAATCTGTAGCCTTCTTCCAGTAGAGCGGAGCCCTGGTGGCGCAATGGTTAAGAGCTTGGCTGCGAACCCAAAGGTCAGGAGTTTGAATCCACCAGCGGCTCCTTGGAAGCCCTAGGGAACAGTTCTACTCTGTCCCATGGGGTCGCTATGAGTCGGAACCAACTTGACGGCAACGGGTCTAGCAGAGCAGAGGAGTTGGGAGTGGAAGAGGCTGAGGATCCAGAAGACCCAGATCTGGTGGGGCCACCTTCTTCCATCTGGCTGGGTCAGCCCTGCTCACTGTCTTGTGTACTGAAAGTGGCAAGAAGTGATATTCTTTTGTATCCCAACAAAACTCCAGTGAGGCAAAACTGCTCCACTTTACTTCTGACATAGAATGTTCAGAGGAGCCAAATACCAGCGGCCGGGAGAACAACAGTCTAATTTCCTGACTTGTGTGTAGTAAAGTTTCATTGTATTGACATAGCTTTGCATTTCATTTCCTTAGCTTTTTAGACACAAACAAAGCACTCCCAACAAAACAATGGAAATAAAAGGGAACAACTGCACAGTGGAATATACATGTTGATTTGGAGATGTCACTGACATTCTCATAACTACCCATTAAAATAAATGCATACATGCAACAAGCGAAATAAATGTTTTTCCTTTCAAAGGTATATAGCAAACCATCATAGTCAGGGAATAAAAAGAAAACCATGCTTGCTTTATTCATGGCACACCACATTTCTTCTTCTATATGTCAAGCAATTCTGTCACAGTTAGCAAAAGACAGTAGTATTCTTTCAAAAATTAAACAAACATGCTTAACTCTCAAATTAAAAAATGAAACTATTTCTAGCAATGCACAAAAAAGAGTTCAAAGTCAGTAAGACACTGTTTGAAAACATTTAGCTAGTTCACAAATACCCCAACCAAACTGGAGATTACTCAATGCTGAAAACAATATCCCTTTTGGCTTTACAACAAACAAAATCAATTTCTATTCGGGTCTGTTTCTACCTTAGTTTTCTTCTTTTTCCCGACTGGTCTCTTCCCTGTCACCTGTTACATGTTTGTAAAAAGGTTTAAGAATTCTTTTTTTTTTTACAATCTAATTTTAAAGATATTCTTCATAGTGCCTAGAAAACTGTAGCTACTCGTTAAAAAGTCAGTCTATTGTCAAGTTACAGTATAACTGAAAGCAGCTTGCAGCCCGTGTTCAGGAGAGGGCTTTGTGAGGTTCTTCTTTCTGACGGATGAACACAGTGCTGTGAACTCAGCATGTGCGTAACAAACACATGATGAAAAACGAGAGGGGCAGGAAGAGAGAAGCTGGGGGAGTCATAGCAACTACTCCTTCTTTCCCCTAAATTACCAACTATTAAATTACCAAATGTTAAATGACCTATATTAGGGTAAGAAGGAATAATGGTCTTCCACTTTTGTGAAAAACATAAAAATTGCTAATTTCATTTTATTATAAAATTTAAGTCTACATTTTCTGAATCATAAAACAAGACATGCTTACAGAAAAATTTTGGAGAACTATGCCTTGAGAGAAGAGGGATCACTCACAGTTTCATCTGCCAAGAGCTGCTACAATTTGATGCATTTCTTCCCATTATTTTTCCTATGAATTGTTTTTAAAACTTACATAGTTATGACCACAAGCTCCTACAAATTTTGTATCATGATGTTTTCAATTAATATCACAGCACAGGTTTCTATTGTATTGACAAACTTTTTGTAAATATCTTTTTGATTTTTCAGTATATGCAATGTTGCCCACATTATCTTTGGGCATCTCTGTTTTCATTATTAGGGTCTATTGGGTATGACTCTGAGACATTAAAAATGCTTTTTATTGTCTCGTCCATTTTCTCTAAAATATGCTATGTGAGGAAAGAGGAGGGAGGTTACTTAGTAAAAAACAGGCCATCAAACAGACTCATATAGTCTGAGGTCACACTTAAATAGACAGTAACGGGAACTGGGCTCACTCTTAGATGTCTACACTGGCATGAATGTGAAGCATTCGGTAATTACTGAACAGTAGTTATTGAATACTTAGACCCATGATTTCAGGTTGGGTGATCTAACCACTGCAACAGTGTAGACACTGGTAGAACTGCGTCTAGAGCCCAGGTAACCTGATTCCCACTCCTGCATCATTTCTACTTCTCTACTTAGGTCTCAGCAATTCTCTTAGGCTGGGTTCTCTTGAGAAGCAAAACTAGTGAAGCATATATATACATATATATATACATAGAGAGAAAGAGATTTAATTCAGGAAATGGCTCACACAGTTGTAGGGGCTGGCGAGTCCTAAGTCCAGGGGTCAGGCGTCAGGCTGGAGGCTTCTCCTGACTCCTGTAGCTGCAAGGACTGATGAACCCAAGATCTACAGGTAGGATGGCAGGCTGTTGGCTTACAGGCTGCTGAGGCCGACAAATTCCAAGATCAGCAGGTAAGACAGCAGGCTGCTGGCTCAAGTCCCAAGGACTAGAGGTCAGATGCTAATGAGCCAAATTCAGGATCCAGAGCAAGTGAGTGAGCTTTGCCAGAATGTCCATATACACTGGGTGCAGACCATACCCCAAGGAAACTCCCATTATAACTGATTGACTGATCACATAACGGAGGATGACTGCATCATTACATAACTGCCAAAGTACATCATTACAGAACTGCCAAACCACTGAGAATAACGGCCCAGCCAAGTTAACACACAACTTTAACCATCAAAGCAATTATTTCAGAAAATGCTTAAAGTGCTGCTTAGTTTTGAATGAGGCATAAATATATTTAATCTCTGCCATGTAGTTACGAAAATCTTGGTTCCGAGTATACTTTAACTCAAAGGTTCTCAATTTAGCAGTAGAAATCTTCTCTTAACAAATATTAATCACGTTCCCAATTTACAAAATATCTAAAAGCAGAACTTGTGTGTTGGAAGAAGGGAGGGCAGGCCAGGAATGGAGCTCAGCAGTCCTATTACTAACTCCTCAGACATCCCTTGGAACACGCAGGCAGCCCCCAAACTGCCTCCAGGGAAACTTAGGGCTCTGAGGAACAGTGTGTAAAACAGAACATATTCTAGTTTTTCATCCACCTTGTGCATAGAATGGTCCTGCAGAAATGGACTTTCTCAGAGGCCTGATGTATCTAAAGAATTACTAGTTATGAAAAATAGCTTTTCAATTTTTCCAAGGTAACTGGTTCTCTCTTCTCAGTGACCTCTTTGTTTCCAGTTCTTGGAAATTTCAAAATGGGTGGTGACATTTACAAGCTGGTGCACATTGACTCCACATCCGGATCATTCTCTTTTGAATTCCTTTTGCCAACTAGCGGCATCCCACTGGCTCTGCATGTTCTCCTTGCTGTATAACTAGAGCTAAGCTGCGATTCTAAAGATCATGTATCTGCAGCATTTCTCCACAAGTACTATTTCAAATATGACTGCATATTTTTTTTTAACAAACGATGCAGCTAATAGTAATAAAAGGAGCCCTGGTGGCACAGTTGTTAAAGCACTCGGCTGTTAAACAAAAAGTCAGTAGTTCGAACCCACCAGCTGCTCTGAGAGAAAGATGTGGCCAGTCTGCTCCGTAAAGATCTACAGCCTTGGAAACCCTACAGGGCAGTTCTACTCTGTCCTACATGGTTGCGATGAGTCGGAGTCGACTCGATGGCAGTGGGGTTTTTTAATAGTGATAAATTCTAAGGCAATAAAACTTGCAATTCTATGACAATCAGTGATCCTTCTTTTTGTGACTCTGAGTTGCGTTTCCAGGAGTGGTATAAAGATTTTGTGCTGATGCAGACACACTTGCTTACGCAAATTTGCCCCTCTGTGACCCGTCCCCACTCCTAATCCCCAGTCAACCTCTTTTAACCACCTGTAGCCAAGAACTGAGGACAAACCCAAGTGATCTATATCAGTCATGATTGGCCTCTTGACCTGGGCTTTTTTTTTTTAATAATTATTTGCAGTTTTTAGTCTTAGCTATTCATTTTTCTTTTTATTGTTGTAGTTTAAGTGAAAGTTTACATTTCAAGTTAATCTCTCATACAAAAACTTATACATACATTGTTATGTGACCCTAATTGCTCTCCCTATACTGTGACAGCACACTCCTCCTTTCCACCCGATTTCCTGTGTCCATTCAACCAGCTCCTAACCCTCTCTGCCTCCTCAACTCACCTCCGGACAGAAGCTGCCCATTTAGACTCATGTATCTACTTGAACTAAGAAGCACACTCTTCACAAGTATCATTTTATGTCCCACAGTCCAGTCCAATCTTTGTCTGAAGAGTTGGCCTCGAAAATTGTTTTAGTTCTGGGCTGATAGAGAATACGGGTGCCATGCTTTCCGGGGTTCCTCCAGTCTCAGTCAGACCATTAAGTCTGGTCTTTTTGCTAGAATTTGGGTTCTGCACCCCATCTTTCTCCTGCACCAGCAGGGATACTGTTGAGTTCCCTGTCAGGGTGGTCATTGGTGGTAGTCAGGCACCATCTAGTTCTCCTAGTCTTAGGCTGATGAAGTCTCTGGTTTATGTGGCCCTTTCTGTCTCTTGGGCCAATACTTTCCTTGTGTCTTTGGTGTTCATTTTCCTTTACTCCAGGTGGTTGAGACCAATTAATGCATCTTAGATGGCCGCTAGCAAGCTTTTAAGACCCAAGACGCCACTCACCAAAGTAGGATGCAGAATATTTTCTCAATAAACTTTGTTATGCCAATTGACCTAGATGTCCCCTGAAAACAGACCCCTACCCCTGCTACTCTGTCCCTTGAAGCGTTTGATTGTATTAAGGAAACTTCTTAGCTTTGGTTTAGTCTAGTTGTGCTGACTTCCCCTGTAGTGTGTGCTGTCCTTCCCTTCACCTAAGATAATTCTTGTCTACTACCTAGCTAGTGAATAACCCTCACCCTCCCTCCCCACCCTCGTAACCATCAATGAATGTTTTCTTCTGTGTTTAAACCTTGAGTTCTTATAAAAGTGTTGACCAGGTCTTGACTACATTTCCTAAACTGGTTGGCCACAGAATATAGACATAGAAAAGAAGATGGCAATGACAAGTATATTTATTTAAAAGAATAGGAGAAGGCGGGGGGGGGGGGGGGAAGGACAGGAAAGGTCTCAAATTCTTTAACTCATAAGTATGACATTTGCATTTTTTATTATTGCTGCATCACCACTTCATCTTTTGTTATAGGGAATATTTTAGAAGGTTTTGAGGCTGGAATCATTATAATTAACTGAGAACTGAAAATCAATAGAACTAGCCAGCTTGCAGGATCACTAATGGAGCTTTTGTGGTTCATTCATTTTTAAAGGGATAAATCTGATTATGATTGAGGCTCGTCTTCAGGGAGGGTTCTGACGTATACTGGCCAGGGTCTGAGGCATCATGTTCAAACTCAGGGTGCTATTTCAGATGTGACATATTAAATGGCTGAGTATAAGAGAGGTTCATTGTTTTGGTCACTTCCTGGGGTTTAGCTACCCAGGCTTAGGACACAAATATCTGACTAAGTGTAGGTGAAAGTCCCTTACCTCTTCAGCCAGCAGGCCTTTGTTGACTTCCCTTGTCAGGGCCCCTGATTTCCCTCACCCAACTATCTATCAAAACAAGATCTACCTGAAACTATTAACATTTCCATTCAGCTTCTCCCAACCACTTCCTATGGCTCCCATCTTGAATTCTAAAGCTAGGTCTATCTCTGACCTTATTTTTGAGGCCCCTTGATGATTTTGCAGGTGAAGGACTTTTCACAGCTTAACTTGATGTAAGCAATCCTCACATATGAAAATATGAATTTACAAAAAGGATAAGTTAAGGGACAGTGATTCCTTTTATAAAAGGTTTCATAATAGGTCTTCTAAAAAAAGCAAGTTCCTCTGCATTAACAATAGTATGCTGTTTTTAAAAAATGTTCACAAAAAACTCTTCTGGGAACACATGTACACAAAAGTAAGGCAAACCTGTATCTTCTCATTTTTCAATCTAGCTAAAACCTATCTAGTTAAAAACTCATTGTTGTTGTTAGGTTCCCTCAAGTCGGTTCTGACTCATAGTGACCCTATGTAGAACAGAACGAAATGCTGCCCGGTCCTGTGCCATCCTCACAATCCTTGCTATGCTTTAGCCCACTGCTGTAGCCACTGTGTCAATCCATCTTGTTGAGGGTATTTCTCTTTTTCACTGACCCTCTACTTTATCAAGCATGCTGTCCTTCTCCAGGGACCGGTCCCTCCTGATAACATGTCCAAAGTACATAAGACGAACTTTCGCCATTGTCACTTCTAAGCAGCATTCTGGCTGTCCTTCTTCCAAGACAGACTTCTTCCTTCTTCTGGCAGTCCATGGTATATTCAATATTCTTCACCAGTACCATAAGTCAAAGGCATCAATTCTTCTTTAGTCTTCCTTATTCACTGTCCAGCTTTTGCATGCATAGGAGGCGACTGAAAATACCTTGGCTTGGGTCAGGCCCGTCTTAGTCCTCAAGGTGACATTTTTACTTTTTAACACCTTAGAGAGGTCTTTTGCAGCAGGTTTGCCCAATGCAAAGGGTTGCTTGATTTCTTGACTTTTGCTTGCATGGGGGTTGATTGTGGATCCAAGTAAAATGAAATCCTTAGTAACGTCAATCTTTTCTCCATTTATCATGATGTTGCTTATTGGTCCAGTCGTGAGGATTTTTTTATGTTAAGGTGTAATCCACACTGAAGGCTGGAGTCTTTGATCTTCATTGGTAAGCGTTTGAAGTCCTCTTCATTTTCAGGAAGCAAGGTTGCCTCATTTGCATATCACAGGTTGTTAATGAGTCTTCCTCCAATCCTGATGCCGCGTTCTTCATACAGTCTGGTTTCTCGGATTATTTGCTTAGCATACAGATTGAATAAATACGGTGAAAGGATACGACCTTGACACATACCTTTCTTGATTTTAAACCATGCAGCATCCCTTTGTTCTGTTCAGACAATTGCCTCTTGGTTTCTGTACAGGTTGCGCATGAGCACAATTAAGTTTTCTGGAATTCCCATTCTTCTCAATGTTACCCGTAATTTGTTATGATCCACACAGTTGAATGCCTTTGCAAAGTCAATAAAACACAAGTAAACATCTTTCTGGTATTCTCTGCTTTCAGCAAAGACCCATCTGACATCAGCAATGAAATCCCTGACTCCACGTCCTTTCTGAATCTGGCTTGAATTTCTGGCAGTTCCCTGTCGATGTACTGCTGCAACTGCTTTTGAAGGATCTTCAGCAAAATTTTATTTGTGTGTGATATTAATGATATTGTTCGATTAATTTCTGCATTCTGTTGGATCACCTTTCTTTGGAAAGGGCACAAATACGGATCTCTTCTAGTTGATTTGCCAGGTAGCTGTCTTTCAAATTTCTTGGCATAGACAAGTAACCACTTCCAACGTGGCACCCATTTGTTGAAATATCTTACTTGGTATTCTGTCAATTCTGGAGCCTTCTTTTTCACCAATGCCTTTAGTGCAGCTTGGACTTCTTCCTTCAGTACCATCGGTTCTTGATCGTATGCTACCTCCTGAAATGGCTGAACATCAACCAATTCTTTTTGGTATAGTGACTCTGTGTATTCCTTCCATCTGCTTTTGATGCTTTCTGTGTTGCTCAATTTTTTGCCCATTGAATCCTTCAATATTGCCACTCGAGGCTTGAATTTTTTCTTCAGTTCTTTCAGCTTGAGAAATGCCGAACGTGTTCTTCCCTTTTGGTTTTCTAACTCTAGGTCTTTGCACATTTCATTACTGTATAATACTTTACTTTGTATGAAATCTTCTGCTCAGCTCTTTTACTTCATTTCTTTCTTTTGCCTTAGCTACTGTATGTTCAAGAGCAAGTTTCAGAGTGTCTTCTGACATCCGTTTTTGTCTTTCTTTTCTTTTCTGTCTTTTTAATGACCTTTTGCTTTCTTCATGTATGATGTCCTTAACGTTATCCCACAACTTGTCTGGTCTTTGGTCATTAGTGTTTAAGGCTTCAAATCTATTCTTGAGATGGTCTCTAAATTCAGGTGGGATATACTTAAGGTTGTACTTTGGTTCTTGTAAACTTGTTTTAATTTTCTTCAGCTTCAACTTGAACTTGCATATAAGCAATTCCTGGTCTGTTCTGCATCTCCTGGCCTTGTTCTGATTGATGATATTGAGCTTCTCCATCATCTCTTTCCACAGATGTTGTTGGTTTGATTCCTGTGTATTCCCTTCGGGCCGAGGTCTACGTGTATAGTTGCTGTTTATGTTGTTGAAAAAAGGTATTCCCAATGTATAAGTCGTCGGTTTTGCAGAATTCTAGCATGCTACCTCTGGCGCCATTTCTATCACCAAGACCATACTGATCCTTCTTCAATATGGGTCAACTACTGATTCTTCTTCTTTGTTTCCAACTTTGGCGTTCCAATCACCAGCAATTATCAATGCATCTTGATTACATGTTTGATCAATTTCAGACTGCAGAAGTTGGTAAAAATATTCAATTTCCTCATCTTTGGCATTACTGGTTGGTGTGTAAATTTTAATAATAGTCATATCAGCTGGTGTTCCTTGTAGGTGTATGGATGTTATCCTATCACGGACAGCGTTGTATTTCAGGATAGATCTTGAAATGGTCTTTTTGATGATGAATGGTATTCCATTCCTCTTCAATTTGTCATTGCCGGCATAGTAGACCATATGATTGTCCAATTCAAAATGGGCAATACCAGTCCATTTCAGCTCACTAATGTCTAGAATATTGATCTTCAAGCATTCCATTTCACTTTTTTCCCCTTTCTTTTATTTTCTAAATTTTATCTGGTTTCTTCTTGTTGTTGAGAATGTACACAGCAAAACATACACCAATTCAACAGTTTCTACATGTACAGTTTAGTGACAATGATTACATTCTTCAAGTTGTGCAACCATTCTCACCCTCCTTTTCTGAGTTGTTCCTCCCTCATTAACATAAACTCTCTGCTCCCTAAGGTTCTTATCTCAATTTTCGAGTTGCTCTTGTCAGTTTGATCCCACAAAGATAGTTCTTAAAAGAGCATAATGCTCAAGGCAGACTTTCTTTTTTTTACTAGTTAAGCTAAACTATTGTTTGATTTTAAGATGACTTCAGAGGATATTTCTGGTTTAAGGTTTTAAGATTATCTCAGAGCAATCGTTTCAGGGGACTGAATTTTAAATTTTGATTGGAATTCTTTTGATGAGAATTCTTCTGTGTAATCATTGATCAAATGTTCAGTAATGGTAGCCAGTCACCACCCATTCCATTTTTGACAACTTCCAATTTTTCTTGATTCATACTTCATACATGGGTGACTCTGCTGGTATTTGAAATACCAGTGGCAGAGCTTCCAGCATCATAGCAACATGCAAGCCATCACAGTACGAAAAACTGACAGACTAGTGGTGAAGTTAAAACCTAGCTAGGTAAGACAACCATGGGCCCAGCTGCCCACAGTGATAACCTGCTTGTTAGCACACTCCATTGACTCATCTCCGTTCCATGTTTCACCTTCCCTTCTCCTTTACTTGTGCTTCCTGGGATCAACTCATGGTGACCCCGTGTGTGTCAGAATAGAACTGTGCTCCACAGGGTTTTCAGTGGCTGATTTTTTGGAGGTAGATCACCAGGCCTTTCTTCTGAGGTGCCTCTGGGTGGACTTGAACCACCAGTTTTTGGTTAGCAGCTGAGCATGTTACCTGCACCACCCAGGGACTCTCCAAATAAACTACATACATAGAAATCCTTGACTCAGGATCTGTTCTTGGGAGACCCAAGCTAAAACAACTTCCTCATCCCAGAACTGGCAAAATTCGCAGCCTGGAAAGCTAGGGGAGGATATCTGTCCTGCCTCTGGTCCACTTCTTCTTTTGTTGCTCTTTGATCTGCTCTGCATCCCACGCCTTCCACCCTGTTTCACACTAGAGTGGTTGCTTCCTTTTAATTCAACTGATACATTAAAGAGTCTGCTTCTCTCTGCTAACACTCAAAGATAGTCTTTAAAGGGCTGAACCTTGCTGCCAAATCGACAGCATTTCATGTTTTATTAACAATTTTTGTTGCTCATGTCTATCCTCTTTTGCCCTGGCTAAGAGGAATAAGTGAGGGTTACAGAAATCAGTCTCTTAGACCCTAAGAAGACCTTTGCGATGATTTCATCCAGTCCTCTAATTTTACATGTTAGAAAACTTAGAGGCAGAGAGGGTAGTCATTTGCCCTATACCTTGTCCATCAGAGAATAAGAACTCAGATCTGTGACCACTGTTGTTAACTGCATTGGCTCTGACTCATAGTGACCTCATGTATAATAACAAAAGATTGCCTGGTCCTGCATCATACTCACAATCGTTGGTATGTCTGAGTCCATTGCTGTGGCTACTGTGTCAATCCATCAGATTAAAGGTTTCCCTCTTTTCCCCTAGCTGTCTACTTTACCAGGCACGATGTCTTTTCCTAGTGAGTAGTCTTTCCTGATGACATGTCCAAAGTAAGCAAGAAGTCTCACCATCCTTGCTTCTCAGGAGCATGCTGGCTGTACTTCCTCCATGACTGATTTGTTTGTTCTTCTGGCAGTCTAGAAACACCAAAAAGGAAGGACACGCTTGTCATTTCTCAAGCTGAAAGAACTGAAGAAAAAATTCAAGCCTTGAGTTGCAATACTGAAGGATTCTTCAGGGAAAATACTAAAGGATGCAGGACGCATCAAAAGCAGATGGAAGGAAGATATAGAGTCACTGCGCCAAAAAGAGCTGATCGACGTTCCACCATTTCAGGAGGTAGCATATGATCAGGAACTGACGGTACTGAAGGGAGAGGTCCACGCTGCACTGAAGGCATTGGCAAAAAACAAGGCTCCAGGAATTGATGGAATACCAATAGAGATGTTTCAACAAACAGATGCAGCACTGGAAGTGCTCACTCATCTATGCCAAGAAATTTGGAAGACAGCTGCCTGGCCAACCGACTGGAAGAGATCCATATTTATGCCCATTCCGAAGAAAGGTGATCCAACTGAATGCGGAAATTATTGAACAATATCATTAATATCACATGCAAGTAAAATTTTGCTGAAGATCATTCAAAAGCAGCTGCGGCAGTATAGTGACAGGGAACTGCCAGAAATTCAAGCCAGATTCAGAAGAGGACACAGAACAAGGGATATCACTGTTGATGCCATACGGATCCTGGCTGAAAGCAGAGAATACTAGAAAGATGTTTACCTGTGTTCCATTGACTACACAAAGGCATTTGACTGTGTGGATCATAACAAATTATGGAAAATATTGCAAAGAATGGGAATTCCAGAACACTTAATTATGCTCACGAGGAACCTGTACATAGACCAAGAGGCAGTTGTTCGAACAGAACAAGAGTACACTGCGTGGTTTAAAGTCATGAAAGGTGTGCGTCAGGGTTGTATCTTTTCACCATATCTATTCAATCTGTATGCTAAGCAAATAATTGGAGATGGTGGACTATAGGAAGAAGAATGGGGCATGAGGATTGAAGGAAGACTCATTAACAATCTGTGTTATGCAGATGACACGACCTTGCTTGCTGAAAGTGAAGAAGACTTGAAGCACTTACTGGTGAAGATCAAAGACCACAGCCTTCAGTATGGATTACATCTCAACATAAAGAAAACAAAAATCCTCACAACTGGATCAATAATCAACATCATGATAAATGGAGAAAAGACTGAAGTTGTCAAGGATTTCATTTTACTTGGATCCACAATCAACCCCCATGGAAGCAGCAGTCAAGAAATCAAACGATGCATTGCATCGGACAAATCTGCTTCAAAAGATCTCTTTATAAAGTGTTGAAAAACAAAGACATCACCTTGAAGACTAAGATGCACCTTACCCAAGCCATGGTATTTTCAATCACCTCATATGCATGTGAAAGCTAGATGATGAATAAGGAAAACAGAAGAAGAACCGACACCTTTGAATTGTGGTGTTAGAGAATATTGCATATACCATGGACTGCCAAAAGAATGAACAAATCTGTCTTGGAAGAAATACAACCAGAATGCTGCTTAGAAGCAAGGATGTTGATACTTACATACTTACATACTTTGGATATGTTGTCAGGAGGAATCAGTCCCTGGAGAAGGACATCATGCTTGGTAAAGTAGAGGGTCAGCAAAAAAGAGGAAGACCCTCAACAAGATGGATTGACACAGTGGCTGCAACAATGGGATTAAGCACAACAATGATTGTGGGTATGGCGCAGGAGCAGGCAGTGTTTCGCTCTGTTGTAAATAGGGTCACTATGAGTGGGAACCGACTTGACGGCACCTAACAACAACTGGCAGTCCACGGTATATTCAGCATTCTTCGACAACACCATAATTTGAATGAGTCAATTCTTCTTTGGTTTTCCTTTTCTCATCGTCCAGCTTTTGCATGCATACGACCTTGAACCAATGCATTTTCCCTTCTAAGTCTTTCCTGAACACATCCCACCATCTTTTCTCTTGTTTGACTCAACTCCCCTTGTTTACCACATCTTCCATCATTTATTTCCAGTTGACTTAAGTCCTCAATAACCCTGAAGCCTTAACTTATTTTCATGCAGACCAGCTTCACCGCGCTGTTGCCCTCCTCAGCTGCACATGCGTGCCCTGCTCCATTCTGAGGTTGAAAATCCATTTCCACCGATATTTTTGCAGTAAAGAAAAAACTAGGAAATACGTAAAGTGAGGTACAGGGGGTTGTAGTTTTGGACCTTAACATCTGGCATAATTAAGCTCCCCCTGGAACTTCTGTGACTGAGTTTGAGGTCAGTCTGGCCCATCGTCTTCTCGGAAGGTATGCATTCTGTCCCATGACTTGCTGGGCTCTTGAGGAGTTCATGCGCCATGGAGCTCTCGAGAGCCAAGCTAGGCTGTTCCTTGCTTGACCTGATTGACAGCCTGAGTTCTGTTCTCAACTTCTACATCTTACTTGCCTTAGTTCTGTCTTCTGGTTCCATCGAACCTGTCCAGCTTTCTCTCTGAGTTCTCTGAGCTGAGGCCTCTGGCCCAGTGTAGCCAGTCTCCTTCTCCTTTCCACTTCTCATTATTTGTCCAAGCAAGCTATCCTTTTCCCTTCCTAAAATGCCATACTGGCATTTATTTTCCAATTTATCATCTTCGTCATCTTTTGGGGTGGGTTTATTTTATGTCCAGATCTTGGATGGTGCGAAAGGTTAATAATCAACTGAGAGGTTGGAAGTTTGAGTCCACCCAGAGGTGCCTTAGAAGACAGGCCTGGCAATCTACTTCTGGAAAATCAGCCACTGAAAACCCTATGGAGCACAATTCTATTCTGACACACATGAGGTCGCCAAGTGTCGGAGTCAACCTGATGGCAACTGGTTTTATTTATGACCTTAAATAGACCTTTGAGGATAAGGGCCATGAATTAAACCTACTTCCTGGAAGCATGTATTGAACATGGCTGTTGATGGAAACATGGCTCCTACTTTCAGAGAACTCAGAGTGGAGTTGGGAGCTGGGCAGGTATACACTACTCCTGCATGAAGAATTAGCTAACTCTACACAGGGCCCAAAACCAAACCTGACATTTCTTTGCCACCACCATGCACCAACTCTCTTTCCTGTGTACTAACAGCATCCTCTCAAGTATGAACAAGGCTTGAAACCACAACAAAATCGTTTACCTCCTGTCTACATTGTCTACTTTGTCTTCTGGCATCCTGTCAGATGCCAAGTTTTAGAGAGTCTTGTATCTCTTGTCACCAGGCTTTATCACCCTGGTCTGGGCTCTTGCAATGACCCCCTAACTGGTCTTCTTACGTCCAGTCTTCATCCAGTGTACAGAAGAGGCAATTGGGGCTCAGAAGTTAAGCAACGCGTCCAAGGAGGCAGAGAACTAGGGTTCAAATCCATTTCAGTTTTGCCCCAAATCCAGCATACTTTTCACTAGACCTGTTTAGTATTCTTTCCATCTTGCCCGAACTTTTTAATGTTCTTTTATTATAGCTATTTATGAAACTGTCTTATGCCAATTTTCAGATTGTAAGATCTTTGAGGGTAGGCTGTCTTAATCTTCCTTATATCCTGCGCAATGGCTAAGCCAGTTCCTTGTACTTAGTAGGTGCTTCAAGAACAGGTACTGAAGTGAAAGTGGGAAATAACTTATAATGGTGATATAGGAAACAGTTTAGATTTAGAGAGGGCTTGTAGGAGAAGGAAATGGTTTTTGAGTTGGGCTTGAGGTGATGGGAAAACCCTGGTGGTATAGTGGTTAAGTGCCGCTAACCAAAGGGTCAGCAGTTTGAATCCACCAGGCACTCCTCGGAAACTCTATGGGGCAGTTCTACTCTGTCCAGTAGGGTCACTATAAGTTGGAATTGACTCGACGGCAACGGGTTTTTTGAGGTGATGGAGGGTATCTGGATAGGCAGAGAGGAAGGGGTTGGTGTGTGGAGGGCCTCAGTGAAATGTGGGTATGAACCTGTGGTGGAAATATGGCTTGGGAGGGCCCAGGTTTTACTGCCTAGGGCCTAGCTGTGCACACAGAGCAAGTTCTTCTTCAGACCTCGATTTCCTAACGCGCAAAGAGGGAAAAACAACAGTAGCTACCATTTGGGGTTAATGTGAAAAATAATGGGATAATACACGCACGGGATTTAGCACTGTTTGGATCCAATACGTAATCTATTATTAATAATAAAGCCAGAAAAACCAAACCCCTTGCTGACGAGTCAATTCTGACTCATGGTGACCCTGTGTGTTGTAGAGCAGAACTGCATTCCATAGGGTTTTCAAGGTTGTGACCTTTTGGAAGCAGATCACCAGGCCTTTCTTCAGTCACTTCTAGATGAGTTCAAACAGCCAATTGGCAGGTGCCATGGAGTTGATTTTCAAAGAGACTCCATGTGACAGAGGAAAACTGCCCCATAAGATTTTTTAGGCTCTAGTGCTTACCAGAGCAAATCACCAGGTCTTTCTTCCGAGGGGCCGCGGGGGGGGGGGTTTGAACTGCCAACCTTTCAGTTAGCAGCTGAACTCTTAGTCAATGGGCCACCAGGGCTCCTTATTAAATTGGGTACTGTATGTAAATTTCACTTAGCATAAACAGGGGCATAGTAAGTGTCTAAGAATTGGCAGACAACAGAAATAATAACCATGGTGATGTTTGTGATGCCCTGTTATGAAGGGCCTTGAATATTTACCCTGTGAGGCAGCTGTTCGCAAGTGTGACTGCCCCAACAGCAAAATAACTATCATTTCAGAACCCGTTAAAAAAAAAAAAGGTGCCATCTAGTCGATTCGGACTCACAGCGACCCTACACGAAAGAGTAGAACTGCCCATAGGGTTTCCAGGGAACAGCTGGTGGATTTGAACTGCTGACCTTTACGGTTTGCAGCCGAGATCTTTACCACTGCGCCACAAGGGCTCCTCAGAACCTGTTACAAACGTGAATTCCTGGGCCTACCTCAGACCTGTGGGGCAGTTCTACTGGCCTAGAGGGTCGCGATGAGTCGGAATTGACTCGAGGGCAATGGGTTACCTCGGACCTACAGAATCAAAGCGGAGGTGGGCCCCCCGCCCTCCCCCAGCAACCAGTGCTTTCACCCCCCTCCCCCCATGATCTGACGCCCTCTCTAGTTTGAGAACACCTGCTGTAAGTTAACAGGGAGCGACTGAAAAATTCTGGATAGCGGAGGGATGTGATGAAAATGACTGGCGAGCACAAACCCCCAAACAGGCCTTTCTTCCACGGAGGCGCTGGGTGGGTTCCAGCCCCCAACCTTGAGGCTAGCAGCCGACTGCAAACCACTTGCTCCACCCAGGGACCTTATATTCTCGGTTGATTAAACTGCCTAACAACTGACTAGTATCCAGGTTGCCGGAGGAAGCCTGCTTGTTGATCCTAGTGATCTGCAGGCACAAAACGTGGCTTAGTCTTTGTGGCCCCAAACACAGCGCTCACCCACTGAGCACAGTAAGGGGCGCAGCAGCAGGCAATTACCGGAGCTGCTGTGGATTCAGCTACTGAGACTCTTGGGGCCGGGCAGCCAAGTGTTGCTCGGCTAATCCCGCAACTACAAGCGTGTCACAAATTTATCCTGGAACAGAAGATAAAGGAAGAGAAAACCATGTAAGGAAACCGGAAATGAGGGTCTCAAAGGTATCCTCTGTGGTGCTGGTGGCAGAGGGGAGAAATGTGGGTGAGGAGAAAGGGAGGACCCTCCTCCACTTGGATACACCCTCTTTCCCCTCCCTTTAGATCCCGGGCGCGGCCGGCCGAGCAGGGCGGGACACACCCTCTCCCTGAGAGGCGGCGGGCTCGTCTGCCTCTTTGCATTTGGGTCCAAGTTTGTTTTCATTATTGTTTGCGCGAAGTAGGGGCGTTTCCTTACCCTTAGCACCTTCCTGGGGCCAGCACAGCCCCTTTCATCCCTGCGCTCCCGATCCCCCGGCTTGGCCGTTTTGGAGGGCGCCGAGGGGTTCGGACTCGGAGGCCCCACCCCGGGCGCCGGGCATCGTGTCTGGGCCGGCGGCCCGGCCATTGTTCCGGCCCCACCCCTGCTGAATATTCACACGCCGGGCGGGCGGCGGGCGGCGCGCTCCGCGCCTCCGCCAGCAGGGCTCGGGGTGCGAGTGCGCTTCCGCCCGTTTTTCCTGCCGGAGAAGGAGAGGGGGAGCTGTTTGCGCTCTGCTCAGAGTATATTTTCGGTGTCCCGTTTCCCCTCCTCCCGCGCGGCCGCCGCCTCCTCCCTCCCCGCCTCCGCTCCCGCCTCTGCCTCCGCCTCCCGGCTTATCTTTGTCTCGGCCTCGCGCTCGCCGCTCCACTCTCGGCCCCGCCGCGGCCCACGTTCCGGACGGCCGCGGCCTCGATGTGCGCGGCG
>NW_004443940.1:30212024-30215622 GCF_000243295.1 Trichechus manatus latirostris | reverse complement strand
GGACCAGCCCTCCGCGCGGGGACTGGCCTTGGGCGCGGGGACCGGCCGCGGGCGCAGCCGCTCTCTCCGCAGCCGACCCCGCGTCCTTTATTCCTTTTTGTTTCTTTTCAATTGTAATCCCTCCCCTCCTTCCTCTCCAGGATCCTGCTGGGATTTTTGAGCTGGTGGAAGTGGTTGGAAATGGCACCTATGGACAAGTCTATAAGGTCGGTGTGGGGCGCCTTCTTTGTTCCCCGGGTTATGTCGAAACTTCGCGTTGGGAGACGAGGAGAAGGGCGATAAACACGCTCTGACTTGTGGCCACGCCACTTGGCCGAAGTTCGCAAAGGGCTTTCGCCTCGCAGCCTCTCTGATTTTAAGCAGTTTATATTCAGATGGTATTCAGATTCTGTTCTGTCACATGAGGTCGCTATGAGTCGAAAATGGACTCGCCCACCCAACAACCACCACAACCGTATTCAGATTGGCCTTAAAGGACCTCGTTTCCTGGCCTTGACATAAGGAAATAAACTACACCCTCAGGCATGCACTTTTGTAATAAAGTGGAAAAACGTTTTTCATAAGACGAGCTTAATTTTTTGGTGTTTTTCTTCCCAAATCTGGCCTTCTGAATTTGGGTGTTAATTAAAATTCAGTAAAGGCAGGCCTTGCGTATGATTTCCTTAAATCACTCCCTTGGACTTCTTGGAAGTGGTCGTCAGGTTTCCTGGTTTGAAAGCTGGCCAGGTGCTCAAGGTGCGGAGTTTGATGCTAACTGGGACTCCTTTATAACGCTCGTCTGTCATACAGGCTACTGATGGATACATATTGTGGGGTAGTAGGAAGGGAAGTGTATTTGGGCTACAGGAGCAGGAAGAATTACAGTGTGAAGATTATAAAATCTGAATTCCAGTAATAACCTGTTTGACAGGTGTGCCATTGAAAGAGGGAGAGAGAGCTAGGGGTAAAGAGGATGCCCTGGTTTCATACCCATTCCAGGTCTTAATGTCTGTTTTGTGTAACCCCCCCTCCCCCCATCATCAATGCAGTGAACAAGTCTGGAGACTGTATTAGTCTGTGATGAGTAGCTGACACCTGTGTGACTAACAGTGTTGTTCATTTTGTTCAGTGTGCATTCTGAAGATTATGAAAGAGCTGTAGGGAATGGAGGAGCAGGGCCTTGAAAATATAAGACAGTAGAGTCTTCCTGTCCTGTTTTGTTTCTTAAGATTTTCTACAAGTTATCTGTAGTGGAGGAGTTTTCTGGCTGTTAGAGTGGGTGCAAAGTGGGGCTAGAAAATGCCTTAGGAAGCAAGGCTTTCTGGTTCGCCGGGAAGAGTTGTCATTGTCTCCTTAAAATGGGGGAGAGGGGGCTGGGAGACTGGGAAGCTGACCGTAGATGTCTTCTTAGGCCAGATGAAGTATGGATCCTATTGTGTCTTTTCTTCTTTATGACAGGGTTTGCCCTCGTTTTAAAGCCTGTCTCCAGCCCCAGCTTCCCCTGGCCTGGGTAGCATACAGGCTGGGGTCTGAACTTGAGTCAGTATTTTTGGGTGATCTCAAATGAATTAGCATGTGTTTTGTTGGTTAACTGTTGGGGCCTAGGCCAGATTTTTGAATTTGAAAGGGAGCCCTGTTAACTCAGGCTGCTAGGCTCAACTGAATTTGGAAGTGTTTGGAAAATTTTGGAGAAGATTGTGTTGCAACTCACTGAGTGGCCTGGTAACTGGCTTTGAAAGATACTCTCCCGAGCCCCAGTGTTTGCTTAAACACCAGCCAGTTTTTTTCTAACCCAGTTTTTCTGGCTAAAGCTCGGTGGTGAGTGTACTCCAAGTGAGGTGCCCAGAGCTTGTTTTTGACCTGGTTACACAGTGGTGGGATTGTTTGTATCTTATTCGGTCAGCATCTGTGGTAAGTGCAGTGAAATAAGCTGAAGGCATCAGTCAGCTTTTAAACTATAAGGAAAAAAATAAAAAAGAATTCGAGTGTTAACTGGTTGTAAGAGGTGGGAGCTCTTTATGGTAAGTTTGGACAAGGTCATTGTTAAGTTTTTCCCCTCCTCATTTCCTCTTTGCACCTTCCCCCCCACCCCCACTCATGCTAAAGCTTTTGAAGTAGTTTGCTGAGCACTGCCTTGGGAAGTATTTGGGATATCCCTAATGACACAGCTTGCTTTCTGACTACAAAGTCTGTACAGTGGAGGAGAAATTTTTGTAATTATGCAAACCTAAAGAATTAAGAAAAGAAATCTCTGCAATAGTGCCATACAATCCAGAACAAAATATTGTTTGGGATTTTGCTCACAAGCAGTTGCTTTTTTTTTTTTTTTTAAAATTCTTATAATGGAAATTTTCAAACATACACCAATAGAATAAAGCACCCAATTGAACAGTTGTCAGCACATGACTAATCTAGTTGCGTCTGTGTTCCTCCTCTCTGCCATTATCTTTTTTTTTTTTTAATTTTTTTTATTGTACTTTAGGTGAAGGTTTACAGAACAAATAGTTTCTCATTACACAGTCAGTACACATATTGTTTTATGACATTGGTTAACAACTCCACGACATGTCAATACTCTCCCTTCTCGACCTTGGAGGACCTTTTTTCTTTTTTGGTGAAAATATACATAGCCAAAGAAATGCCATTTCAGAAATTTCTACACGTACAATTCAGTGACATCGATTACGTTCTTCTAGTTGTGCTAGAGTAGTCAGTTATTTTTTAAAAAGAGTTCTCTGTAGAGGTGGGAGACATTAAACCAGATGGAATGATTAGACAGTCTCTTTATTAAAGGTACAAGGAACATTCATTTCTTTTAAATATATATTACTTATTTGCATAAAATAATACATATATATACTGTAGAAAAATCCAAAGCTGCAAGTCAACAACAATAATAAATTGTTAATGACACCTGGAGAGATTACCACAATAATATTTTGGAATCTAACCTTGCAACCATATAAGTGTAAAGAAAAGTTTGTAACAAAATGCTTAGTCAGAAAATCAGTTTGGAAATAACGTCTCCTGCCTTCCGAGGTCGAGGGTATGTTAGCCTCAGGTTCGTTGTTGGTAGGTGCCGTGGAGTTGGTTCTGACTCATAGTGACCTATGAGCCTTAGGTTTAAGGAACTAAAAAGAGAAGTTGCTAGGTGTGAGCTACTAGTGGGCAATCTGTAAATCCAACTGATGTGCTTGGAGGGTGAGTTTAGAGCCAGCCACTAAACTTAATGTCTGAGAAGGAGAGTAATTGGTATCAACTCTTTTTTTTTTTCATTGTACTTCAGGTGAAGGATTACAGAACAAACAGTTTCTCATGAAACAGGGGTACACATACTGTTTTATGACATTGGTTAACAACCCCACAACATGTCAACCCTCTAACTTCTCAACGTTTTTGTTTTTGGTGAAAATACGCATAGCCAAAGATACACCCTTTCAAAAATTTCTACATGCACAGTTCAGTGACATTGACTACGCTCTTAGTTGTGCTGCTATTCTCACTTAAGATGAAGGCTTACAGAACAAAGTAGTTTCTCATTTAACAGTTACTACACATGTTGCCCTATGACAATGGTTAACAATCTCACAACACATCAACAATATTCTTACTCAACCTT
>NW_004443940.1:30172701-30207930 GCF_000243295.1 Trichechus manatus latirostris | reverse complement strand
CCCTTTAGGTCTTGTGTATCTTTGCTGAGTTTCTTCTTAGTTGTTCTGTCCTTTACTGAGAGTGGTGTGTTGAAGTCTCCTACTATTATTGTGGAACTGTTAATTTCTCTTTTCAGTGTTGTTAGAGTTTGTTTTCTGTATTTTGGAACCCCGTCATTGGGTGCGTAGATGTTAATTATGGTTACGTCTTCATGATGGATCTTCCCCTTAATCATTATATAGTGTCTCTGCCATTATCTTAATGGAAATCCTGGATAACTTGTCATTTCATCCATAAATTCTTCATTATGTCTTCTTGTTTTTACATCATTACAAAGCCATTATTACACCTAAAAACTTAATTCTTTAATATCAAGTCTTCAGTGTTCACATTGTGTTGATTATCTCATAAATGTTTTCTTAACTATCACTAGAAGTTCTTTAATGTTTATAGACTGATCCTGGGAACTTTTGTAGAGATTGTGAAACTAGAGAGAGGAGTAATAGCTCTCTTTTCTTCTCCTTTTAAATGTAAGCTTTCTGAAACCATTTACCTTTACGCATGGGGGTTTATTTTAGATTTTTGTTGATGTAGTTTGCATATGGTGGTTTTGGGAATTAGATTTTTGTTTGTAGCCTTGGTGGCTCAGTGGTTAAGAGCTTGGCTGCTAACCCAAAAGTTGGCAGTTTGAATCCACTGCTCCTTGGAGACCCTGTGGGTAGTACTACCCTGTCCTATAGTGTCACTATGAGTTGGAATAGACTCGAAGGCAACAGGTTTGGGGTTTTTTTTTTTGTTGTTGTTGTTTAATGCTTATTGCCGCTAAACACCCATCAGTGTGAATAGCATCAGAGTTTGGAAAATGTATGTAGCTAATTTGTTATTTACAAAGAAGTTGATTTATGTAATTTCAGGTAGAGCATCTGTACACTGAAAAACCTGTAGTCCTAGTTGATTTCATAGTTATATTTTCTATTTTTTCTGTGAGCTTAATTTTTTTGGGATAAGGTTACTTATTTTGAGATTATACTTAATGTGAAGTGACTGAATTGAAAGCTGGTTTTTTGAGTTTTGATAAAGGCTGTTTTTTTGGGATACTTTCTACTCTTCTATATTTCTGACAAACATGGTAAATGGTTTGAGTATAGTTGAGGAGTAGATAACTTTAGAAAAAAGGTGAAAAATGGATTTTTCTGTTTAGAGAAATTTATTTTTAGCTTTAGGTTTTTGAGGGTGCATAACGCAGGATACTCAAATACTTTTTAAAAAATGTTGTGAGTGTTTGCAAGGTTGCATTCACAATACCGTGTATTTGTGGAAGAACTGCCCATGGAAGGATTTTGTGCAGGCTTATTTACTGATCCCCCAGGCTGCATAAATACAGTGAATTGTTTACTGCTTTTCATCCAAGGAGGACAGTGATAATGTAAGAAGTCAAAGCCAGAAGTAATAAGTCTGCATTTCTGTGTTACTTTGGATTTTACTGTTACTTGTTTGACCGTTTTTGGTTTTTTCTTGGGTGACTGTACTGTTATTTTGCATTCAGTGAGCATACAATGGTTGGTGTTCCAGCGTTGCGTGAATAGAAGAGAGCCAACCTGAAGAGGAAAATCCTGCCTCTTGAAAGGCAGGCCCTGTTGGGAAGGCAGGGAGATGGGAGAGTAACAGTGGGCTCAGGGAGTTTAGAATTCACAGACAAAGAGGCAGGAGTCTGGGCTTTACTCAAAGGAGGCGGCTTACACTTTGTGGGGGATCGAGCATCTCTGTTTACTGGAGAAAGGGGAGGATGTAGACTTAGGAGCTTGAAGAGGAGGGTCCACACCCAAACCAAACCTGTTGCCGTTGAGTCGATTCCAACACACAGCGACCCAATAGGCCAGAGTAGAACTGCCCCATAGGGTTTCCAAGGAGCTGCTGGTGGCTTCGAACTGCCAACCTGTTGGTTAGCAGCTGAGCTTTTAACCACTGCGCCACCAGGGCTCTGAGGAGGAGGGTACTCCAGGCCAAAAGAACTGCATGGTAAGGAGAGCTAACACTGCGAGTTTGCCACCTGTTAGGCACTGTGCTAAACGCTGAACCCCTCATTTCCTGCAGGAAGGTTGTGGTGTGACAGAAGGGCTGGCAGTAGACTTTGGGAATGACAGGAGGTTGAGGGAGTAGTGGGAATCTGTCTAGAGATGTTGTTTGGGCTTTAGATGAAGGAGGGACCTCATTCTTAAACAGTGAGGAGTCACTGGAAGTTTTGGATTAAGATTCCCTGGGAGTAGGGGACTTGATCAGATGGTTTTGTCTTGGGAAGGACGGGGTGAGATGGTTGGCGTTCGGCAGTGGGCCAGAAGAGAAGAGGTGAAGGCAGAGGTAGGGTGGTGGTGGTGGCGGTGACAGTGACAGTGGAGAGGAAGAGAGTTTGAAGGTTGAGGTGGATTCGGAAGGTCACACAAGGAGTGTGGTTTCTTGAGCATTCCTCCTTGCTGGGTTTAATTTGCTGGTTTGACTCATTCTCTGCAGGCTTTGTTATGGCCTTTTAAATGGGTACACTGCCCAGTAGATGGGGAGGAGCCTGGCGATGAACCTGGTGAAGGTGCTGAAACTACCTTCACTTGCTCAGAGACAGAGCGCCATATATATTGTCCGGCTCTTCAGAGTCATTGGTCTAACATGTTGGAGTAGGCACTTAAACTTTTGTCTGAGGGTCTCTAAATGTAGTATCTTTTTTTCTTAATTCAGGTAAAGACATCCTGTGGGGCAAAAAGGAATTATGCAGAACTAGATGTTTTCATTAGGAAGAGGGTTTGTGTCAGCTGACCTGTCCCTAAGTGGCATGTTCAGACTTGTTCAGAGACACAGATTTCCTTGATGTTGAAAGGATTCTGGACTTGGGGAAGGTGGGGGAGGCCCTGTTTGATAAGTATTGGTGTGTAGCTCTCTTAAATATCAACCCCAAACTTCCAAGAACAAACCTAACTGTAAAACAAAACCCTGCTGGGTTTTTAATTCCTATAGCTTGAAATTTTGTAATAAATGTGTTTGCTTAGCTGCACACTTCTGTTTTGCCTTTTTTCTTAACATAACCAATATTGTACAAATGTGTATTTCTACGTATTGACATACACCAAAAATATTAACTGGGCACTTTTGGTACAGTGTGTGTGTTTGTGGATTATTATGGACTGATCCTAGAAGAGCAAAGAGATGTTCTTTGGAATGATACGTTCTGCTTTTGAAAGAAGGCCTTCCCAAACGTGTGCTAAACTGTGGAATAGTCAGCTAAGAAGTTTCGTTCCCAGGAAACTGAAAATATTATAAGCTAAGTACGTTTTGCCTTGAAGGTAGATGCTTTCATGTACGAATTTCACACTTGTTCGTTCTATTTCTTTGCTTTGCTAGTAAACACTGTGTCAGCTGGTCTGTGAGCTGTTGTTGGAGGTTAAAGATTGCCCACTCTTGGAGCTTCAGATGTCTTCCATCTCTCAGCTGTATTAGGTTTATGATGCCTACACTAATTATGAGTATCAGTACTTTCATTTTCCTACGTTCCAATCATTTGAAAAAATTGGCAGACAGCAATAAAATATTTAAATGATTGCACAAACTGCTGCTTTTCTGACAGAGGTGGTAAAGCAGCAGCAGCAGAACTGTGGACTAGGAGGCAGCAGTGCTGTGGGATAACCTGGGAGTTTCCTCATCAGCTTATATGCAGGTCGGGTGTGGACATCAAGTAAGATGTACCAGAGTGCAGACTGCCTGACTATTGACTCTTAGAGTCAGGGACTTACTCCACAGTAAATTCTCAAAATCACACACTTTAATTCATCATTTTAGGAAGTTGAAGCAAGATTTAGGTCATTTTCTAACCTTTTGAGTCAGTGTTTTGAAAACTTTGTTTCCATCACAAGTAAATATATAGTGGATTGCAGCTCATTATACAAAGTATCTGCTAATACCAACAGGAAACCAAACCCATTGCCCTCCAGTGGATACCAACTCATAGCAGCCCTGTAGGACAGAGTAGAACTGCCCCATAGGGTTTCCAAGGAGCGGCTGGTGGATTCGAACTGCCGACCTTTTGGTTCACAGCTGTAGTTCTTGAACCTCGGTGCCACCAGGGCTCCATTTGCTAATAAGTGCTTTGAAAATGTACTACAGGTGGGTTTTTCACTTAATTCAGTTTCATTTTTTCACAATGCTAGTCTGAGTTAACAGTTTTCAAATATTAAGAAGTACTTAATAATTTGGCTCTCAGCTATTAACTGAAAGGTTAGCGGTTCAAACCCACCCAGCATCTCCACGGGAGGAAGACCTGGTGATCGGCTCCTGTAAAGATGACAGCCTAGAAAACCTTGTGGGGCAGTTCCACTCTGTCACGTGGGGTTGCTGTGAGTCTAAAAGGAGTCAGCAGCACCCAACAACAGCAGCAGATTCTTAAGTTCTTACTTAACTTCTAAAAGATATGGTTGCTAGTTATGTTGCTCAAATAATACTGCAAGAATTGATTCAGGATAAAATGTTTGGATGTAAGGAGGGGATGGTTAAGAGATTGGAGAAGGGCTAGAGGTAGTGTTGCAAAGCGTGTTCTTAGGTTTTATAAGATACCCAACCGAATGTGATCTTTCCTTCTGAGGCTGGTTCAGTGATAGACGTCCTCTGGCAGGATTCAGACGAGAAGCTGGCTCTCTGAATGAGTCATTAATAAAGTGAAGCGTTGTGGGTCAGTGAATTGGGAGCACTGTTTTCTGTAAGAATTCCAAAACGAAGGGGAGATTGAAAAGCTCCAGGACTTCCCAAGTTTTTAAAACTGGGGTCTCAGAAACTCTGACATCTCTGTAGCATTGTGAGGAATTTAGAGGTAAACTGGGGAGGCGATGAAGATGATCACCCACAAAAGGGGCGGTTCGTGCAGCAAGCATGTCTTGTGCTGTCACCATGCCGGGCCCAGTTCTGAGCACCAGGCGTACAGTGGTGAACGAAACAGGCAATACGTCTGCCTGGTGGAACTTAGGAAAGACAGGGATGGACACGTGATCAAAGGCCGAATACCAGCTGTCCGTCTTGCAATGTCTGCATTTCCCCAGGTGCTCAACGCCAGCGAATGCACTAGCAGGTAGAAACTGCGCAGACATCAGAGTGCCCCTTTTAACCCTAAAGCAGATCAGCCTCACCAGGGCTTCTCAAACCCCAGTCCGTTTGTAATATACAGTAAAAACATGTTAACGAGAAAAGTAAAATGAAAAAAATAGACTTACAAAATATGAGCCTACATTTTTTAATCATCAAAAGACAAATTGCTATGGAAGTTTTTACACGTTTCCTCTGTTTCTGAAGCTGTCTTGTGGATGCCAATCAGCCGACCATGCTTTGAGAGGCACTGATCTGGCAGGATTGATTCTGAGCAGGGCTGTTGCATTAATGAGCTCTAGAATGGGGCTGTGCCTGTGCCCAGTGGCTGATTCTCCCACCTATGAGAAGTAGGGAGCTGGAGCACATGCTGCTTGCAGCTGCAGCCCCTTTGACCCCTGGGGCACTGTAACTGTCTCCAATAAGGCTAAATATTGATAAGTTACCCTATGAAATATAAATAATTACAAGAAAAAACTCTCCCTTATGTTGTAACTTAAAAAAAAAAAAAAACCTTTATTTTAACCATAGGATAAACAAACCAAACCAAACTTGTTGCTATCGAGTCGATTCTGACCTATGGCAACCCTATAGGACAGAGTAGGACTGCCCCATAGGTTTTCCGAGGAGCAGCTGGTGGATTTGAACTGCGAGCCTTTTCGTTAGCAGCTGAACGCTTAACCACTGTGCCACCGGAGCTCCTTTTGATAAATAAATCAAAAACCAAACCTGTTGCCGTCGAGTCGATTTTGACTCATAGCGATTCTGTAGGACAGACTAGAACCGCCCCGTGGAGTTTCCAAGGAGCGCCTGGTGGATTTGAACTGCTGACCTTTTGGTTAGTAGCCGTAGCTCTTAACCACTGTGCCGCCAGGGTTTCCTTGTGATATATAGGGCCTTTAAAAACTTATTAAAGTTACAAATGTACAATCGAAGTATACTAAAATGCTCATTATCATACTCAGAATCCTGTGCTCTACCTCTCCCTGGCCTCTCCTGTTCCCTAGAGGTATCTGCTTTCAGTGCTTTTAGCTACCTCATTGGTCATTACTGCCATGTTTCTACATTATAAGTTTACGTGGCTATTTCTATTTCTTCTTACCAGTTTCAGACATCTATTGGCTTCCAAGCTGGGCAGATACGGTTTCCGCCTAGAGCCGGTGCCCAGCTGTTGTCCTGGATCATCCTTGTTTCCTGGATCCCACAGACTTCTTTCTTGGCTTACTATTTTATTTCCCTGAAGCATATCCTCTGGTAGCTTTGTAAGAAAGGGCGCACCGATGTCAAGGTTCTGAGCCCTTGCATGGCCAACGATGTCTTTATGCCGGATGTTCGTTGGATTTGCATATATATATATATAAGCTACTGGAAAAGTATTCTAGGTTGAATATCATTTTTCCCTTGGAATTTTGAAAACGTTGCTCTGTTGTGTTGAGTGTGACCTGTTTTAAACTTCCTTTGGAAAACTTTTAGGATATTCTCTTTATTCCTGGTATTCTTAGATTTTACGAGGGTCTTTTGTTGTCATTCTTTCTGTCTGCAGTGGTCTTTTTTCCCTAGGAAATTTTTTTTGGTCATTTTTTGATATACTCCTCTCTATCTTCCCTGCTTTGTCTTTAGGAATTTCTATTAGTCACCTCTTAGATTTAGTTTCTTATCTTTCCTCTACTGTTATGTATTTCTTTGTTTTTTTTGCCCTACTATTGTGAGGCATCTTCAGTATTTTGAATTTTTATAACTTTATCATATTCGAAATTTATAAGAGCAGCCTTTTTTTAAAAACACTTTAAAAAAAAATCACATCCTATTCTTTCACGGATGTAATATCTCTCTTCTTTCTGAGGATAGTGATTATGGATTTTTTGTTGTTGTTGATTTTCTGGTTTTCTTGTGCTCCTGCATTTTTTTCTCTTTCATCCAGATTTATTTTTTCCTGTTTGTTTATTTTGGTCTTTGTCTTTCGTGCTGTGGATTTTCCTTGAATTCCTGGAGATCCTTGACTGTCTGCTCATATTTGAGAGTAAGATACGAGGAAATGAACTGGAGCTTCTGTGTATATGGGCAGGGGGTTGTTGACTGATGGTACTTAAATGTAGGGAGGTCAGATAGAGGTCAGTACATTCTGATGGTTGGGGATCTTCAGTTGGGGCCAGTTTCTTTAAGAACGTTCAAGATTTTCTGCCTAGGGGCCATATATACCTCTGTTTTCTTGGAGTTCCAGGTTTCAGGGTGGGGGAAGGAGGCTAAGGATCCTATAGTTTAATATCTTAACTTTCACTTAATCCCTGTGTTTTCAACCCTGTGTTCCACCACTTTGCCTGGTGCCTCTTGTCTGGAGCAGCTCTCTTTCAGTTTCTTCAGAAATAAACCTGTCGTCTGTTATGGGTATGGAGTGATGTGGGATCGTCACCAAACTGTGTGAGGTAGAGAAGGGGACCTGGGGCACTCAACCATTAAATGTGCAGACTAACCTATCCTCCTGATTGTAACCTTGCACCTCATTTGTTTTGGTTGCTTTTGAATGATGACTTTCTCAGGGTGCTTTGGGGCACACTGGTTGACTTCCTTTTGGTGTCCTCAGTAGACACTTAGGTTGTAACTTTTTCTTCTCTACTAAATCGGTTCCCACGCCATCTATGTTTTAGGCCTCAAACCTGATAGAAATTATCTCTTAAGTCATGGCTTCCCCTTCATCTCTTTATTCTGAACTATATATTCTTATTGTCATTTTTGTGAGAATTATCCCTCATGACTTGTGATCATTCTGCCGTGTTTAACCAGAAGTTGTATCTTTGATTTTCAACTTAAAACGGTTTGCTCAGGTGTTTGCTTCTTTTCATCCATAACAACAGCCTCGACAAAGGGGTGAAGACAGTGCCTTTATGTGGGACCCCTGGAAGGCAGAGCCTGAGGCAAAGATTAAAGTGTGAATACTTAATTTGGAAGGTGCAGGCCTAGGCTGCGGGAGGAGGAAAGTGAGGCAAGAAGACATGCAGAGCAGTGTGATGTTATCTGTTACCATGCTGGCTACTGCTTTGAACCGGCCTTCAAAAGACACAGAAATTTGTTCAGCGGAGTTGGTTTTTTAAAACAAAAATTTTTAAACAGCTTTATTGAGGCATATTTTACATATCTTAAAAGTCACCCATTTCAAGCTTACGTTTCAAGATTTGAGTAAATTTACCGAGTGGTGGTACCATCACCACAAATCAGAACGTTTTCATCACCCCAATCAGGTGCCTCATAGCCATGTGCAGTTAATCCCCATTTGCACCCTGAGCCTAGGCAGTTATCCGGCCATCTCGGATAAATGGAATCACACACTATGTTGACTCGTGTCTGATTTCTTTCACCTCATGTAATGTTTTCGAGGTTCATCTCTAGCATGTCAGTAGTTCTTTTTTAGTGCGGAATGGTATTCCATGGTAAGGATGCACCGCATTTTGTCTACCATTCGCCGGGTGATGAACATTGGAGTTATTTCTAGTTTCTGGCTGTTGCGAATAATGCATCCGGCAGATGGTTTTGGCTGGCATCTCGGCTTTTCCAGAAGAGCTGCATATGGAACTGCACCTCCATGGAAAGGAGCACCAAAAACCAAACCGCACCCGTGGATGTTGAGTCGATTCTGACTCATAGCAACCCTGTAGGGCAGAGGAGAATTGCCCCTTAGGGTTTCCAAGGAGCGGCTGGTGGATTCACGCTGCTGATCTTTTGGGTAGCAGCCAAGCTCTTAACCACCGCGCCACCAGGGCTCCTCATGGAAAGGAGAAAGGAGGGGCGATTTATCTGCCTGAACTTTCCATTTCTTCAGTGTAACAATCTCTCTGTTAGACTGATGGCCTTGCCTGTCTCTCTGGATGAGGGGACAGCAGTTGGAAATTCTGCTTCCTTGAAGTCTTCACCTTCCCCACTTTTCTCTTTAGTCATCACTGAACGTAAATCTTTACTCTGAACACCAATACAGTTTCTTTCTTATGGCTGTAAAGACAGACTACTCAGTATCAGTGAGGTCACTGGTATCAGGAAGTAGGCCAAACCAGTTTTTCCTTCTCACTATTCCTTTGGGGGATTCGATTGTGTAATAGCCAGACGCTTGTCATGTGATGCTGAAGTCTGGCCTTTTCTTCTATCCCAAGCAGAAGTGATTGACTCACCAGGATTTGAGAAAACAACAAAACAAGATCTCTTATCTTTGGTAAGAAGGATGTACCTTAGGTTAAATAAATGATTTGCTGCATTAATCCAGGAGTAAGATTATACATGTTAATTTGCTTCAAATATATCTTTATTTTTCTTTTATTAGCAACGTACTGCATTGAGATCACATCTAATTAAATTTAAATGATAGTATATCTATATTCTTTTACCTGGCAGTTATCATTCTTACCTGCTTTTGATAGCGACAGACTTCTAGTGACTACCAGAACCCTTCTCCCATCAGTTTTTCTGAGACTGTCTGTATGTAATTGCTTTAGACTTACTCAATTTTGAGATCTCCGTCACTGTCTGAATACTATCTAGGTTAGGGCTGTGCATCCGAGTGACACATAATTTATTGGGGATCCCAGGTTAGATACTGTCATGGATTGAATTGTGTCCCCCCAAAATATGTGTCAACTTGGTTAGGCCATGATTCCTGGTATTGTGTGGTTGTTCTCTATTTTATGATTGTAATTTTATGTTAAAGAGGATTAGAGTGGGATAATAATACCCTTATGAAGGTCACATCCTTGGTCCAGTGTAAAGGGAGTTTCCCTGGGGTGTGGCGTGCACCACCTTTTATCTCACAAGAGATAATAGGAGGGAAGCAAGCAGGGAGTGGGAACCTCATACCACCAAGAAAGAAGCACCAGGAGCAGAGCGCGTCCTTTGCACCTGGGGTGCCTGTGTGGAGAAACTCCTAGTCCGGGGAAAGATTGGTGACAAGTACCTTCCTCCAGAGCTGACACAGAGAGAAAGGCTTTCCTTGGAGCTGATGCCCTGAATGTGGCCTTCTAGCCTGCTAGACTGAGAGAATAAACTTCTGTTTGTTGCAGCCATCCACTTGTGGTACTTCTGTTTTAGCAGCACAGAATGACTAAGGCAGATTCAGAGTGTTACCTGAGGTTTAGGATGCACATCCAAGTGGCACACAATTCACTGGGTTTATTAACTTACCTGCTAGGGCATGCCTCAAATTCTAGGACCTTTTCGGTTTGAACTTGTCACATCAGAGCATCTCTTTTCTCTCTCTCTATATGTATGCATGCGCTCTCATCCGTCTTTGTTACTCTCTCCCTTAATTTCCAGAAAAAACTTGATGTTCAGCTCTTTACTCTTCAGTTACTTGAGTCCTTAGTGTCTGTTTTGTGATTTACTCCTTATAGATATTTTGAGTCTGCTGTATTAGACAAGTAGTTTTTGTGTGCATAATATGTGCCAGGCACCATGCTAGGCTTGTTCACTGGTGGCAATGGACGAGAAGCATCATCAGCTTCTGCCCTGGTGGAGCATGTACCCTAACGTGTAAGGCAGATGATAAATGAGTTTAAGAGGATGGTACTGCAGACAGGGGAAGAGCAGGATCCTATGGTGAGTATAATGTGATAGCTAAGCTAGATTGGATAAAGTAGATATGGTGGTATACGCAGGGAAGCTTTATGATTTAAATTGAGATTCAATGGATGAGGCTTAGATGGGCGGGGAGCGACCAGCAGGCTCCCTTGCGGTTTTAAAAGGAGACTTTGAGCCCATGACTCACCACCTCCGTTAATAGAAATTTGAATAAAGATAGGAGGGGTGTGTTTCATTGGTTATGGTAATTGAGTGTCTCCATTCAGTTCGCCTTGCACCAGCTGCCTCATGGGAGGCCTTGCAGCCTACATCTGTTGCTGTGTGCTGTCATTGCTGTGTTGACTCTACTCTATCGGTTAGAAGTTATCAGCTTATCCGTTTAGCACCCTAAACATCCCCATAGGGAAGGAGGGCAGAGGAGGAGCCCTCATCAGGCCTCTCAGCTGTTCTGTGAGCAGGATCTGGAGCAGTATCTGGTGACTAGATGGCTCCAAGTAGGCCACGTTCTGACCACACTACCCCCATAGGGAAGACTGCTTTATTCAGATGCTGAAGGGAACTTATGGCTGGAAGGGACCGCTCTGTGAAATGGGAACAATGGTATAAAGGTTTGTGATATTTAACTAGTTTTTAGTAAGTCTTTTTGGGGTTCAGGTTAAACAAGGAAACAACTGAAAAGATGAAGGTTTGCATTTCTTTTTTTCAGGTCCCTATGTATTTGCTTTTTGAGCTTAGTTACAAAAGAGACTGTTTTCCCTGAACCTACAATGTGAAATGATTTTAGGGGCTTTTTCTTTCTTCTTCTTTTTAAAAATTTAAATATGGAGTGAAATATCCCTTACTTTTCTCAAAACCATACTGGAAAACAGGACTATTTCATTCTTGTTACTTCCACTGAAAATTTGAAGTTCTTTTTGTTTTTTAGTTTGTTTAAACAAAGGCTTTGTCAGTCATCACGTGAGCATTCCAAGGCTGAATTAGACATTTCATGAGTTTGCAGCTCAATTAGCCGAAAATATATATTCTTGTACTTACTGTAATTAAAAAATAAAACAAACCGATTTTAAAAATAAATTTTGCATAGGATGTTAATTTTTTCCCCTTGACTTTTATACTCTTACATCTCTATCTGCTCTGTTTGCTGAAGACTTTCTTTCACTGGTAGTCTTTTTCCTCTTTTTTTGCCTTCCTTTGGATTTATTGAGTCTTAAAAAATGATTCCATTTTATCTCCTTTGTTGGCTTATTAGCTGTAGCTCTTCCTGGTGTTATTCTGTAGGTTGCTTTAGAGTTTATAATACACGTCTTTAACTTATCACCGTCTACCCTCAAATGATATTATACACTTCATGGATAGTATAGAAACCTTACAGTGGTATCCTTCCATTTCTCCCTGCCTGGCCTTTATGATACCGTCATGTGTTTTAACTTCATATATGTTATAAACTCCAAAATACGTTGATAATTATTTTTGTTTAAACATTCAACTATTTTTTTAAAGAAATTTAAATAGTAAGGGAAAAAATATGTACCCGTGTAGTATATTAATATTAATGGTATTGTTTGATAATTCCTGCATTTGGTGGGATCACCTTTCTTGGGAATAGGCATAAATACAGATTTCTTCCAGTCAGTTGGCCAGGTAGCTGTCTTCCACATTTCTTGGCATAGACAAATGAGTACTTCCAGCACTGCATCAGTTTGTTGAAATATCCCTATTTGCTGAAGATCATTCAAAAGTGGCTGCAGCAGTGTATCAACAGGGAACTGCCAGAAATTCAAGCAGGATTCAGAAAAGGACGTGGAACGAGGTAATATCGTTGCTGATGTCAGATGGATCCTGGTTGAAAGCAGAGCATACCAGAAAGATGTTTACCTGTGTTTTGACTATGCAAAGGCATTCAACTGTGTGGATTGTAACAGATTATGGATAACATTGTGAAGAGTGGGAATTCCAGAACACTTAATTGTGCTCATGAGGAACCTGTACATAGATCAAGAGGCAGTCGCCGAACAGAACAAGGGGATACTGTGTGGTTTAAAGTCCGGAAAGGTGTGCGTCAGGGTTGTACCCTTTCGCCATACCTATTTAGTCTGTATGCTGAGCAAATAATACAAGAAGCTGGACTATATGAAGAAGAACGGAACATGAGGATTGGAGGAAGACTCATTAACAACCTGTGATATGCAGGTAACACAGCCTTGCTTGCTGAAAGTGAAGAGGACTTGAAGCACTTACTGATGAGGATCAAAGACCACAGCCTTCAGTATGGATTGCACCACAACATAATGAAAACAAAAATCCTCACAACTGGGCCAATAAGCAACATCATGATAAAGGGAGAAAAGACTGAAGTTGTCAAGGACTTCATTTTACTTGAATCAACAATCAATACCCATGGAAGCAGCAGTCAAGAAATCAAAGGATGCATTGCATTGGGCAGATCTGCTGCAAAAGATCTCTTTAAAGTGTTGAAAAGCAAAGCTGTCACCTTGAAAACTGAGGTGTGCCTGAGCCAAGCCATAGTATTGTCAGTTGCCTCATACGCATGTGAAAGCTGGATGATGAATAAGGAAGACCAAAGAAGTGACGCCTTTGAATTGTGGTGTTGACGAAGAATATTGACTAGACCATGGACTGCCAAAAGAACGAACAAATCTGTCTTGGAAGAAGTATGAGCAGAATGCTCCTTAGAAGCGAGGATGGCGAGACTACGTCTCACGTACTTTCGACATGTTGTCAGGAGGGATCCGTCCCTGGAGAAGGACATCATGCTTGGTAAAGCAGGGGTCAGTGAAAAAGAGGAAGACCTTCAATGAGATAGATTGACACAGTGGCTGCAACAATGGGCTTAAGCGTAACAGCGATTGTGAGGGTGGTGCAGGACTGGGCAGTGTTTCGTTCTGTTCTACATGGGGTCACTATGAGTCAGAACTGACTTGATGGCACCTAACAACACAACAAATGTAGTATATATATGTCCGTATATGTACCCATGTAATTACTGTTTCTGATGCTCTTCGTTCCTTTGTGTAGATCCGTATTTCTATCTGGTATTGTTTTCCTTCTCCCTGAAGGACTTCCTTTAACATTTTTTTGTAGTGCAGGTTTGCTGGTGATGAATTCATTCAACTTTTGTATGTCTGAAAACATCATTATTTTGCTTTCATGTTTGAAAGATATTCTTGCTGGGTATATAATTTTAGGTTAACAGTATATTTCTTTCAGTACTTTAGAACCGTTACTCCATTGTCTTCTGACTTGCATTGTTTCCACCGAGAGGTCAGTTGTCATCCTTATTTTGTTCCTCTGTATGTTACAAACCATTTTTTTCCCTAAGATTTTCCCTTTTTCCATTGTTTTGAGCAATTTGATTATGATGTACTTAAGTGCAGTTTTGGAGCCCTAGTGGTGCAATGGTTAAGAGCATGGCTGCTAACCAAAAGGTTGGTAGTTCAAATCCACCAGCTGCTCCTCGGAAACCCTGTGGGGCAGTTCTACTCTGTCCTATAGGGTTGCTGTGAGTCGGAATTGACTCGATGGCAGTGAGTTTAAGTGTAGTTTTCTTCTTGTTTCTTGTGATTGGAGTTTGTGAGCTTCTGTGATCTGGGGTTTGGAGATTTCATCAAGTTTAGAAAATATTTGGCCATTATTCCTTCAAATTTTTTTTCACCCCCTCTTCCTCTTCATAGGCTTAGGGACTCCCATTACATGTGTATTAGGGCACTTGAAGTTGTCTCAAAACTCACTGATTGCTCGCCTCCCTTTTTTTAAAATTCTTCCTGAGTTTCATTTTGGATAATTTCTTTTGCTGTGACTTCATGTTCACAGATTATTATTATTTTTGCAATGTTGACTCTACCATTAATCCTGTCCAGTGTACTTTTCATCTCAGGCATTGTATTTTTTATCTCTAGAAGTTTGATTTGGGTCTTTTTTGTATTTTCCTGGTCTCTTCTAAACTTTTTGAATGTATGGAATACAGTTAAAAGTACTTTAATGTCTTTTCTGTAATTCTAATTTCTGCATCAGTTTTGGGGTGGATTTCTTATTAGCATTGTTGGTGATTTTTTCTGCCTCTTTGCCTCCTTAGTGAGATTGAATGGATGCCAGATGCTGTGAATTTTACCTTGTTGGGTGCTGGATATTCTTGTATTCCTATAAGTATTCTTGAGCTTTGTTCTGTGGTACAGTTCCCTGGAAGCAATTGGATTTTTTTTGGGAGGGGTCTTGCTTTTATTATTTGTTAGGCAGGTGTGGAGTAGTGCTCAGTCTAGCACTGATTATGTTCCACTACTCAGGCAGGACCTATCTGAGTACTCCACCCAATTTCACGTGATTTACGTTTTTCCAGGCTGTCTGTTGGTAACAGGCACTATTCCCATTCCTGTGTGAGCACCAGTCTTGGGTGGTAGCTTCCTTACATACATGTGCTGATCAGTACTCTGTATACACAAGGGTCCCCTGCAGATTTCTGCTAGACTTCTTTCTGTACACCTCTTGTCTTTGGAACTGTGACCTGGAACTTTAGCTGCCTTGGCCTACCTGGACTCTCAGCTCCTTCTCCTCAGCCAAGGGAGTTGATGGGGCTCCGCTTGGGTTTCCTCTCCCTGTTCTACGGCTGAACACTCTGCAAAGGGAGTAAGCTGGGGCAGTCTTATGGCGCACCTCATGTATTTCAAATATCTCAGGGATCATTGTCCTTCATTGCTTGATATTCAGTTTCTTCAAAGCCATTGTTCATATATTTTTTGTGTGGTTTTTCTTTTTTGGTTGTTTCAAATGAAAAGGTAAATCTGACTCCTGTTATTCCATCCTGGCCAGAAGTGGAAGTTCAGTAGTATCTCTAATCTGTTTCTTTATTCACCATTCACTAAGTGTGGGATATCAGCCACATGACAAGCTGTGGAAGCAGCCCCTCCCCCTTTTTGGCGGTAATTGTAGGGAATAGGAGAACAACCTTGTACAGTCACGTGACACAAAACATCCGTTCAGGCAACGTCCGACTGTATATACTGCCGTGGTTCCATAAGGTTATGATAGAGTTCAGAAATCCCGATCAGAGAACAAGACATAGAAGATTTAGCATGTCACACTCGACAATCACAACAATCCTCAAAGACATAAGAAAAATTCTCCAGGCTGTTAAAGGGTCATCTCTACTGAAGACTACAAGGCTAGTGAAAATGCGAGAGGGTCCTATATCAGATACGGAGAAATTGCTAGTGACGTGGATTGAGGACCAAACACAAAAGCGAATCCTTGTCAGCACGTTAATGATCACTGCTAAGACATGAAGCTTGTTTGAGAGGCCTAAAGAAAAAGCAGGACCAGACTCGATAACCAGTTTAGTGCTAGTCCTGGGTGGATCAAATGCTTCAAACACTGTTTTTCGCTACATAATGTGAAAGTGAGTGGTGAGTCTGCAAGTGCTGATGGGAAGGCAGCAGCAGAATTTTTTGAAACCAAAACCAAACCTATTGCCGTTAAGTTGATTCCAACTCATAGTGACCCTATAGGACAAAGTAGACTGCCCCATAGGGTTTCCAAGGAGCGGCTGGTGGATTCAAACTGCCTACCTTTTGGTTAGCAGCCGATTGTAGAGGGAGGTTATTTGCCCCAGCAAATTTTTAATATGGACGAAACCTCCTTTTTCTGGAAGTGAATGACTAAAAGGATGTTCATCTGTAATGTGGTGTTTGTACAACATCCAGATCACATAATGTCCTATTTCACAGAATATAATTCAGTGACTTAGTATATGCAGGTTTGTGCAACCATAACATACTCATCACCCCAAAAAGAACCCTCCCATACCCTTTAGCCATAACCTCCCTAATCCTCCCATTAGTTTCTCTGTCCCCAGCCCTAGGCTACCACTAATCTACTTTCTGCATGTATAGGTTTGCCTATTCTGGACATTCATGTAAATGGAATCATATGTTCCTTTGTGACTGGCTTCTATTACTTAGCATTATGTTTTTAAGGTTCATCCATGTTGCAGCACGTATCAGTGGTACCTCATTTCTTTTTATTGCCGAATAATATTACATTGTTTGGATGTACCGTATTTTATCCATTCATCAGTTGATGAACATTTAGGTTGTTTCCATTTTTGGGCTGTTATGAATAGCACTTCCGTGAACATTTGTGTACAAGTTTTTGGGTGGACGATGTTTTCATTTCTCTTGGGTATATATCTAGGAGTGGAATTGCTTGGCCATATGGTAACTCTGTGTTTAATGTTTTGAGGAACAGCCAGACTGGTTTTCAAAGCAGATGCATCATTTTACATCCCCATCAGCAGTATATGAAGGTTTCAGTTTCTACACATTTTTGTTAAGACTTGGAATTAAGTTTTTAATTACAGCTATCCCAGTGGGTGTGAAGTGGCGTCTCATTTTTAAGGCCTTTGATTTGCATTTCCCTGATGACTAATGATGTTGAGCATCTTTTCATATGGATGTTGGCAGTTTGTATATTTTCTTTGGAGAAATGCTTTTGCAGTTCTTTTGCCATTTTTTAATTGAGTTACTGCCTTTCTGTTGCTGAGTTGTAAGAGATCTTTGTAGAGTCTGATTACAAGTCATTTGTCAGATACATGATTTGCAAAATTTGCCTCCCATTCTGTGGGTGTCTTTTCATTTTCTTAATGGTATACTTCTGAAGGCCAGAAGTTTTTAGTTTTGATTAAGTCCAGTCTATTTTTTTTTCTTTTGTTACTTGTGCCTTTGATGTCATTATCTAAAAATTACCCAAGCCAAGGTTATGACATTTACTCCTGTATTGTCTTCTAAGTTTTATAGTCCTACCTCTTATATTTAGATCTTTCATCCATTTTGAATTAATTTTTATACATGGTGTGAAGTAGGTTGCCAGCTTCATTTGCACGTGGGTGTCCATTTCAGCACCATTTGTTGCAAGGACTATTCTTTTCGTGTTGAATTGCTGAAAATCAATGGACCGTAAATGTGAGAGCTTATTTCTGGACTTTCAATGCTATTCTGTATCTCCGCAGAATAGAATTGAAAGTCCAGAAATAAACTCGCACGTTTATGGTCCATTGATTTTCAGTAGAATAGAATTGAAAGTCCAGAAATAAACTCTCACGTTTATGGTCAATTGATTTTCAGTAGAATAGAATTGAAAGTCCAGAAATATATATATATATATATATACATATATATATATATGTCTATCCTAGGCCAGTACTGTACTTTTTAGTAAGTTTTGAAATCAAGAAGTGTAAATCTTCTGACTTTGTTCTTCAGAAGAGCCTACTGATTTTGCTAATTTTTTAACTACTGTATTTTTATGCAAATAATGCATGCATTTATATGTTTTTTGCCAAACACGCATTGCCCCATGCTATTTCCGTACACGCAGTATGCCGTGGTAATATGTGTGGGCGCATTATTTACGTGGGAGCGCTATTTGCGAAAAAATATGGTAATGACTGACCTTAGTACGTATTTTCAAGAAGCTTCTTTGCAGTTTCCAGAAGCTTTGTGAATTGTGATTTACTCCTCTCAGAATTAGTCTCTACTATTCTGCCAGGATAATGTCTATTCACACGTATGTATGTATTGTGCAGATAGTAGACCCCACATATCTGTGAAGGAAAATCGAGACCTTCGTGAATTTTCTTCCCTCTGCAAATGCGTTAAACAGTAGTTTGATATTCTTTTAGAATCTTAGTGATTATTTCAGAATCTGAATTCTCTCAGGTCTCTGATTCTTTCAGAATCTCAGTGATTCTTTAAGAACCATATAGCACAAGAGGGAAAAGAGGAAAAAAATAAAAAATCTAAGGAAAGGGAACCAATTCAGGATATCTAGAAGCAAAATTGTTCTTGTTAGGTGCTGTCGAGTCAATTCCAACTCATAGTGGCCCTATGTACAGCAGAACTAAACCCTTCCTGGTCCCGCGCCATCCTCACAATCATTGCTATGCTTGAGCTCATTGTTGCAGCCACTGTGTCAATCCATCTCATTGAGGGTCTTCCCATTTTTCACTCACTTTCTACTTTACCAAGCACGATGTTCTTCTCCAGGGACTGGTCCCTCCAGATAACATGTCCAAAGTATGTGAGACTAGTCTCGCCATCCTTGCCTCTGACAAGCATTCTGGCTGTACTTTTTCCAAGGCAGATTTGTTTGTTCTTTTGGCAGTCCGTGGTATATTCAGTATTCTTCATCAACACCATAATTCAAAGGTGTCAGTTCTTCTTTGGTCTTCCTTATTCGTTTTGTCCAGCTTTCACATGCATGTGAGGTGATTGAAAACACCATGGCTTGGGTCAGGTGCACCTTGGTCTTCAAGATGGCAAGTTAGGATCTCTAGAAGTAAAGTAACTTTCCCTAGGTTATTTAACATTTCCTATAAAAATTTCACTGTAAAAATATATACTCTGGAATATGTACAGATTGTATACCCAGACACATACTAACGTTATCATAAAAGTATAGAGAGGTATGTTAAGGGAAATCAAGGGCTCTGGCCTTGAACCACTAAAACAGTTTGCCTTGAACTTCAAGAGTATTAATAAAAAATTCTTGTCAAACCAAAATCTTTATTATGCTTAAAATACTTCATTTAAGAGGAAAAATGTGTTTTGCTGCCCTAATAATACATTTTGACCTCCCCCTAAAGTAACAAATACCCAAGGAGCTTTCCATTCAGTTGCAGTCCCAAAACTCAGCTGGTTTTGTGACAAGAGCAAGTTGTTTCATACCTTTGTCTTAGAACCTCACTCATACAATACAGATAAAACCACAAATCCAGTCAGAGCATTGCTTCAAGGAACAGTGGTGACTTTAAGGCACTTTTGAAATCTAACGGTGCCACATAAATGCTAAACAATCAAGTCTTACCAAGTTTAATTTCATACTTAGCAGTCCTATACTTTCAAAATACAGTTTTTAGTCATCTGTTTCCAAATTCTTAAAGTGTAACTATTAGCGAAAGAGAAATTTATTTATAAGTGCAAATATTAGCAAAAGAGGAACTGCCCTGAACACAGATATCATCCAAAGAATCTGTTCAGACTGAACTACAGGGAAGGGAGGTTTTACCAAAATGCATTTTCTACACTTTTGAAGAAACCTTAGTTGAGAAATGAACTTTTTAACACTGAGAAGATTATGCCATTTCTCTGCCAAATATTTATACTTAAGAGACAGCATTATTTATATTTCAGAAGAGGTTCTTTGAAGATAATAGCAAGGTTCAGTCCTCATTCCCCTCCCCCACAAAGAGTATAAGAAATGTATTCTAAAACGATCGTATATAAACTATTTGCAAGAACTCCTTCTTCTGCTTTATCAACAAGCTGTGAGAAAACTATTCTTCCTATGAAGTGCAGCACTGATATCAGCTGTCTTTTAATTATCTAGTTCTGCTATAACAGAAATACCACAAGTGGATGGCTTTAACAAAGAGAAGTTTATTCTCTCACAGTCCAGTAGGCTAGAAGTCCGAATTTAGGGCACTGGCTCCAGGGGAAGGCTTTCTCTGTCATGACTGGAGGAAGGTCCTTGTCATCAGTCTTCCCTTGGTCTGGGAGCATCGCAGTGCAGGAACCTCAGGTCCAAAGGACCCACTCTGCTCCTGGCACTGCTTTCTTGGTAGTAGGAGGTCCCTATGTCTCTCTGCTTGCTTCTGTTTTTTACCACTCAAGAGATTGGCTTAAGGTACTATCTGATCTTATGGATTTCGTCAATATAACTGCCACTAATCCATTTTATTACATCATAGTGGTACGATTTAGAACACATAGGGAAAACACCTAAGATTACAAAATGGTAGACAATCATACCATACTGGGAGTCATGCCCTAGCCAAGTTGACGGATATTTTTGGGGAACACAGTTCAGTCCATGATATCAACCAACCCTGAATAAAAATGGAAATGAAAACTTCTTTTAAAATAATTTGCAGAATTCTTTTGAACATTCTGATTAATTATGTCCATGTATACTCACTGGATGTTAGGGTGGAGAGTAGGCGGCTTGAAGATTATCTAGTTCAAACTCTAAAGTTTACACATAAAAGAATAGAGATCTAAGATTTTTTTCTAATGAGGCCACAAACCTCTTCCAAAGTCACAAAGCTCATCAGTCGCAGAAATGAGACTAAAACCTGTCTCTTCCGAGTTAAAAATAAATTAAAAAAAATATTTGCAGCCTAAGATTTTTTCTGTGCTTTTTCTCAGTAATTTTTCATTGTCCAGAGACTGTAGTAAAAATATGAGGTATCAAGGACCATAAAGAACACATATATATGAACTTCATACCATGAAGTTTTCCTCCTAGTGAAGACACAGAAAATAACTTTGTCCTCTAAAATATGAATGCTTTATTAACAAATAAATTTAGAACTTCATTTTTTAAAACTAAAAAATACATAGTCTTCTTTTCGAATATATACAGGTAGTCCCTGACTTAAGACGTATTCAAGTTATGATGAATGAATGTGCTTACGACTGTCAGTTTTATTATTATTTTTGTACATCTTATCATTAGTAATATGTACTACATACAGTGTGTGGTGATATTATCATTCTCAGATATGCACTCACAGATACTCAGTTGGTACCATTTACTGTTCAAAACACTTCCTGCCATGGCCTGGTCTACAATGAAGTCGGTGTCGGTATCAGGAGTCGTACCAGATAGAAAGTTGGGCAATTTCAACTCTGACAGCATATGACAATTGAACTGCACTGCACGTGTGCCCGACAGCCATTACTTGATATACCCCAGGATATCCTTCTCACTGTGGATGATCTAAATCAAGATGTGAAAGTGGTGTATCTACCTCCCAATACAACAGCTGTGTTTCAGCTTATGGATCAAGGTGCAATGGCCACCTTCAGGACATACTACCTACGGAATTCTTTTGCTCTGGCAATAGCTGCAACAGATGGAGGTATGATAATGTTATTTGATTTCTTGAAGAATTATATATAATATTCATCAGTGTATCTGGAACATTGCGTCTTCCTAGGAGGACGTTATGGGAAAATGCATGCAGGGGATATGGAAAAAATTGCTTAGTTATGTGAACATACTCTGGGCATTTGATCAGGATTATATGATAGATAAATGGAAAAATCATCTGTATGGTAAGAATGCTGAATTTAGGACTTGATATTGCAGATGTAGAACAGCTCAAAAATCATGAAGAAGAAGGGGAGCTGATGGATCAGGACTTAATGGATTTTGAAGAGGAAAGAAATGCTAAAGAAGAACGAAATAATGAGGAAAAAGGAGAGAAGTTGTCAAAAATTTTTATAGTGAAAAGATTATCTGAAGTTTTTTCTAAAGTAAATAGAGGGCTTCAGTTACTTGAAAGCTTGGGCCCAAATGCTGATTGCTTTGCTAAAGGTAATAGACATATTCAAGAAGCAGTAATATGTTACTACGAAATATATTGGGGGAAAAGAAAGGACGATACAGTTAACTCTCACTAATTTTCTGATTAGAAATGCCCTGTCCATTCCCAGGGATAATCCAGATGGTCCAGAACCTTCCACAAGTGGAGTTATTACCACAACTGACAAAATGTCAGCGTCATCCAATTCTTCATCATTGCAGTAAATTTTTATGATTTGTGTATTTTTTGATGTATGTATGTATGTATGAAAATATATCTAAGTTTATATGTAATGTTTCCAACCCCCAAAGATCAGATTTATAAAGATACTGATCATAAAAGGCAATAATAATAAAAAAAAAAAAAAGAGATATTCAACTTACATCAGAACCAGCTTACGACTGAGTCCTTGGAGTGGAACCCCATTGTAAGTCAGGGACTACCTGTAGCATATTCATTCAACACAAAAATACTACAGACGCTGTTCTAGAGGATTGAGATACAGAACTGACAAAAAAGACAAAAGTCCATGCTTTCATGGAGTATAAGAAGACAGAAAATAAATATATCAGGTGGTAAAAAGCACCTCTTTCGGTTGGCCTTTGCTCGGTAACAAACCACCCCCAAAACTTAGTTTAAGACAACCATCGTTTTATTTGTTCATGATTCCATGGGTGAGTAATTTGTACTGCGGCTGGCTGGCTGGTCTCCCACGGCAGTTCTTCTTCTGGACTTGCCTAGGGCCACTCAGGCAGCTGCAATCATCTGGCCTCTAATGAGGGGTTGTTGGGTGTTTGAAGACGGGGGGTAGGGGGTGGGTGGCAAACTGTTTAAGCACCTTAGGATTTTTTTGACAACCGTTTTCTCTGCGTTATCTCAAATCAGTCTCCCTGTCTGTCTCTTTGTCTCTCTTTCTTGGTTTTGTTCTTCATGAATGAATGTTAAAAAAGTTTTGGATATTGTGGCAGATTCTAGATGGAGATATAAATGCTCACTCTTGTAATATCTTCGTTTGCCAAAGATTCTAATCACCGTTGGTTGCAGCATTACTGCATATCCTGTTTTATAGCTAGGAGTTAGGATTTTTCATCCATTTATTTGGATAGGATGATAGTAGCAAAATGACAGTTAAAGTTTGCCCTGGTTTTAGCTGCTCAAATGCCTCAATTCATGCAGGGCACACTCGACCTGCTTTTCTTAGCTCAACAGGAAATGCGAGTGGGGCTTGGGCAGGAAGAAGCCATGCATACCCAGCTTTCAGTTTGCTGGTTTCTCATTGGTTGTTTAGGAGAGTAAATGAAGGTTATATCCTTCCCAAAAATGCTGATTATGAAGGGGAAATGAGATACACCTATAGGTGAACAAACCAGATTGTTGCATCTGCTGTTTTTGTGTAGGGAAATAAAGATTGAAGAAAGTTTCATTTCTTAGGAAGGAATGAAACAAACAAATGGTGGATTTGAGGTTTAAGTGTTTGAGGTTAAGGTTCTCGTAAGATAACTCTTGACTTAAGTTTATCAGTTATCGTAAGAGTTTATGTTCTTCTCTTATCAGAGGAGTAGGTACTGATTCCATTGTGGTTGTTGATAGTTGCCGTTCGGTTGATTCCAACTCATGGTGAACTCAGTGTGTGCAAAGTAAAACTGTCTATAGGGTTTCCAAGGCTGTGACCTTAAGAAGCAGATTGCCAGGTCTTTCCCTCAGAGGTGCCTCTGGGTGGGTTCAGACCTCTAACCTTTCAGCCAGTAGTCCTGTACTTAACTGTTTGCACCACCCAGAGACTCCTGCTGATTCCATTACCAGGTGATTTTTAAGCTTCAGTGGGTTTGACACATGGGGGGTGTCTCAGGAATGCCGTCTAGAATGGACAGGCCATTTTGTAGAGAGTTGGAGAGTATTCCACAAGCAGTGACTTTGGTGAGTTTAGAAAAGAACCAAGATGTGCTAAACTCAGTCTGCACATCATTAACCTTTGATAACTAATTATATAAATTAATGGAAATGGAGAGGTGTGAAGACTTATGAGAATAGAAAAAAAAATTGCTGACCCTAGAGGCTGGACTGATTTGTGAGTTTCGGAACTAACATGCTTTATTTGAGTTAGTACAAGACAGAGGGACTTGGGCTTTGGGAATGTGTTAAAAAAATAATAGTCACCTTGATCCATGAGATCTTTTATATACATTCCCTTTATTGTCACCTCGAGTTAGGTGGTATTATTTACATATTATTTATTATACATATGCTTACCCGAAACCCACTGTTACCGAGTTGTTTCCAACCCATAGTGACCCTGTAGGACAGAGTAGAACTGCCCTGTAGGATTTCCAAGGAGTGGCTGATTCGAACTGCCGACCTTTTGGTTAGCAGCCATATCACTTAACCATTGTGCCACCAGGGCTCTTTACATACGCTTGGAGAGGTCAGATAACTTACCTAGAGCCACACAGCTAGTACGTGGTAAAGGCGGGTCTTGAGACGTTTCACTCTCGATAGGTTGAGTTGATAGGCACGATGTCACTAGGGGGGACTGGGACCAGAACTTACTAATGGGAAGACAGGAGTGTATGGGGTAAAGGGTAGGGTAGTGGAGAAAAGAAGGTGATGGGAGGAAGGAGCAGAAGTGCCAGCCCGAAGCTTTCCATTTCTCCCTAGTTGACTGTGCTTAGCTCAGTGCTTCTGCAAATACAATTCTAATTCAGCAGGTCTGGGTGGGGTCTGAGATTCTGCATTTCTGACAAGTTCCCAGGTGATGCCATAGCAGTTCCACAGTATGAATAGCAAGGATTTAGGACAGTGAAGAAGTTAAAATGGGAAGTGTTGGTAGTTGGCAGCTTTAGACATGTCATTGGAACACAGGGTCAGGGTGGCTTAATTTGCAGGAGTAATGTTTTATCTGTCTGGTGTAAAGTATTTTGCTTACCTGTACATGAGATCTATGATTGTGTGAACAGACCATAACTTCCAACTGGGATTCTAATCTCTTTGAGAATTGTAGGATGTTTATGTACGAAGGGGCATTAGAAATCATGTAGTCCAACCCCGTGGTTCACAGATGAGGGAGGAGTGAGGGACTTTGTGGCTTGGTCAGGACTAGAGTCACACAGAGCTCCCTAGCCCTTGCCCTCGTGTGCGTATTCTCTCTCTCTCTCCGTGTGTCTCTGTCTCTCCACGTGTCTCTCTCTCTCTGTCTCCTGGATTGGAAGGCAGTGAAGTGCTACGCCCCTCTCCCACCCCTGTTTGGTGACTTGGTGAAATGACACGGGTCAGAATAAGACACTGATTATGATTCTCATGGTCCCTTTCAGCTTCTAGTGCATTTCCTGGCATAAGAGTGTCTGAGAGAGTGAATGAATAAAGCAGCACACAAAAGGATGCCAGGGGAAGGACTGGTTTCTGGGCGAGGCGGGTCGCCGGGTGGGTCCAGGACCAGGGCTCGCATCTGAGTTACGGCAGGAAGTTTCTGCTGCATATAGATGCCGTCTCTGTGGTGTCGTGGAGAAGGTGGGCCGACCTAAACAGCCGCAGACCTTTCAGACGGCAGCTGTTTTGAGTCAAGCGAGGCGAGTGGGCAGGTGTAAATATAACCAAGTGGATAACGAGGGAAAGACGTTTTTAGGCATGCTTTTTGGGTCTTGATTACATGCTTACTCTTGTACCTAGGAAAACAGGCAACAGAAAGTGCATCGTTGGAACAGAAAATTCAGAAGTCTGATTGTGAGAATGAGGACCTTCTGAAAGGGGGAAGGTGGCTGAGGGATGGAAGGTCGGAACAGCAGGAAGATTTGAAGTACTGTTGAGAACGAAGCAAGGAAATGAAATTAGACTGGACAGAGCTTTGTATGACACAGTTGTACTTTAAGTGTGTGTCCTTAAGGGGAATGGTGGGTAAGGTCAGTGTTGCTTATGTTGAAGTCTTGAAATTGTAGAATGATCTTTCTGGAAGAAACCCAGGAGTAGCCAGCTCCACAGAAGACTGTCCAAATGGACTTTTACATTTTAGCCCAAATGACTTGACACTGGCTTTCTCTCGTCTCTCTCATTTTGAAAAAAAGTCCGAGCGTCTATTACGTGCAGGCTTTATAACCATTGTTTTTGTTATTTGCCTTTGGTTTTTAGATGATGCTTTCTGAAAATCCAGATATTTAATTAATTAGCTAATCTTTGGTTGTCATTTTCTTACGGGAATAATTACTAGATTATCTGTCGTTGCGCTTAATTTAGTTTGGAAAAAGAAGTTGAATTATTGCTGAATCGCTGGTTTTGGCAGAGCCGGTCCATTTTGCAGTTCGTTGCATCTGATCAGTCTTCAGAGAGTAACCTTTTTAATATACCGTTTTCCTGTGAGTCAGGTCAATATAAAACACACTTAAGAATTTGTCCTTTAAAAGTACTGTGGGGTAAGGGATCTAGTTTTAGTCTCAGTAAGGTGGCCTTTGTCCTTGGCTCCAGAGAAATAACCCTTGGAGTAACTGGGGTGCCTTGTTCTGGGACTTCAGCCCACACCTGAGGACTTGTGCTGGCTAATAGGGTTGGCTAGACCAGAAAAGACTCACCTGGGAGGCCGGTGTCAGCCAGCTTTCCAAACCAAACCAAACACGTTGTCATCGAGTCGATTCGGACTCATACCGACCCTATAGAACAGAGTAGAACTGTCCCATAGGGTTTGCAAGGAATGGCTGGTGTATTTGAACTGTTGACCTTTTGCTTAGCAGCCAGGCTCCAACTAGCCTTAAAAAAAAAAAACAAAAACCCCAAACTGTTGCTTTGGAGTCCATTCTGACTCATAGCAACCTTATAGGACGGAGTAGAATTGCCCCATATGGTTTCCAAGAAGTGGCTGGTGGATTTGAAAATGTTAAAAAGGAAAGATGTCACCTTGAAGACTGAGGTGTGCCTGACCCAAGCCATGGTGTTTTCAGTAGCCTTATGCATGCGAAAGCTGGGCAATGAAAAAGGAAGAAGAATCGACAACTTTGAATTATGGTGTTGGCGAAGAATGTTGAATATACCATGGACTGCCAAAAGAACAAACAAATCTGTCTTGGAAGAAGTAGGGCCAGAATGTTCCTTAGAAGCAAGGATGGCAGGACTGTGTCTCACATACTTTGGACATGTTATCAGGAGGGATCAGTCCCTGGAGAAAGACCTCATGCTTGGTGAAGTAGAGGGTCAGCGTAAACGAGGAAGACCCTCAACGAGGTGGATTGACATGGTGGCTGCAACAGTGAGCTCAAACATAAGGATTGTGAGGATGGCACAGGACTGGGCAGTGTCTTGTTCTGCTGTACGTGGGGTCACTGTGAACAATTTCACTTGGCTTTCACCACCTTGTTCACTATAGGTTAGTAAGTAAGTGCAGGTAAGCCCCGTGCTTACCTTGCTTATTGGATAATCTGCCCCTGGCAGAGAGGGAGATGGTAGTAGTGGGAAATCTGAAGGAAATGTGGTGTACAGAGGTTCTCAACCTTAGCGTACATGGGAATCACTTGGGGAGCTTTAAAGCCTCACCCTAAACCAGCGAATCTCAACCTTGGGCTGCACATTGCCCTTGCTTGGGGAGGTTAGGGTGGGGTTGGGATACCTGTGCTGCAACCCCAGAGACCCAGTCTTATTGATTGGTCTGGGGAAGGGCTTCAAACCAGTTCTTCTGGTTGGAACCCCTTCTGATAATTTGCATTTCTAACAGGTTCCCTGCTGATACTTTTGTATTTCCACCCCAGATATACTGAATCAGAATCTACGTTTTAACAAGATTCCCAGATGATTCTTTTGTATAACTTCCTGGGAACTTGTTAGAAATGCAAATTCTCAGCAGGGAACTTGTTCTGAAGGTCATGAACTAAGAACATTTAGAAGCCCTGGTCTGGGGTGCTGCCCCTGCACTGGGATTTTTAAAAGCTCTGCCAGATTATTGGCAGGTGGAAGTCACTGAGTTTGGACAACACCCATGTGCTGGTATTGGTCAGGTGCAGCCCTGTGGCTCTGATGCATGTTTAACGTGTAGTTCTCTGCACCATTTGCTCTCCTTTTACCTTGATTTGCAGTAACGCCATTTCAGGGAAGAACACATTGAGTAGAGTGTGGAAATTGGCTCTTAGTTTGATATTTGAGAAGAAGAGGTAAGTCAGGGCCTGCTTTCTGCCCCGTTCCCCTCCATCCCCCGGATGGAAAGAAGGTCATGAATGATGATGGATTTTCTGACTGGCTTATAGTTTTCAACTAGTTATTATGTTGGAAGATTTTTCCTTTAGGAGTTTATTGGTAACTTTCATACTTTGTAAGGGCTTCATCTCATAGATAAGACTTTCTGTGCAACTTTCCTAGGGGATATTCCCTTGGGGCTACCTGTGCTGTTTTTGGAGGAGGAGGCTATTGAGGCTAAGGCTGAACGGGTTTCAGAATCATCTGTTTCTTACCCATGTTCTCCGTGTTCTGCAGGATCCCACAGCATTGAGTTTATCGTGCGTATGTCAAGCATTGACACTGTGGTAGGAGTAGATACAGCATCTTGTTTGAGCATCTTTCCTCTATGCTTTTTGCATATGGTACAAACATCTCCTTGTATAAACTAATATTCTGTAGTCATGATTTCTTGCAAGTACTTGTAAATATAGGAGGGAGATGCTGAAGATGTCTAGTTGTGTAGCTTATTTAGGAAAGGTGAGAAGAATAGGCCTTGGGTAAGCACAGAAGTCGGGTAACACAGGCTAGGATTTGCTTTGTGCACAGCCTCTGCAAAGCTGTCAGAATTACTGCTTCTTTTCTCTTAGGTTCGGCCTAAAGAAAACTCTCTTCACTGCCTTGTGTAGCTGACACGCTGGCCCAGTCGCCTGGCCCAGTTCTCATGTAAGGATCAAAAGAGGCTGTAGGTTTCACCTTCTTAAGAAACTTAGAAGTTATCTTTTGAAGGTTCAAAGCATTGAGTACTTATTTTTATTCTTTTGTTGGCAGCCTTGTCTCAACAAAGTTGAGAGCAGTTGAGAAGAAACCATAAACTGGCCTGGCAGATGTTTTGATAATGGAATCTTGGAATTGGAAAAGAATCTTAGAGGTTAACTAGTTTAACCTCCTGCCCAGATTCAGGAACACCTCTCACAGCATCTGTGGCCAGTGCTTGCAAACTTCAAGAGCTCATGACCGCCATTGTTTACATCACTCTAGAAATGTTTCTGTGGTGCTGACATTTTCTTCCCTGTAACTTCTGCCCCAGTAAGTGGTGGCTAGTAGGTGGTATGAAAACCTCAATTATGTTTCCCTGAAGTCTTCTTAGCTTTAGACTAAGCATCCTTAGTCCTTTCACGGTTCTTTTTATGTTTGGTGCATCTCTGTGCTCGACATATACCTTTAGGTGTGCTGCTTCAGTTTGATAATGCCGTAAAAAGGTAGTCTTCGGGAGGGACTTGGTAGTCTGGCTGTCTGGCCTGTGTGAGATGTGGAGTAACGATTGCCTGTCCGGCTTTGGACACTGGGACAGTCAGAGAGGACAACAAGCAAAGCCACAAGGTTATCAAGTGACAGCCAGCTCCTCAAGGGGCCAGAAGAGATTTCCTTCCAACGCGGCACTTAAAATCATTTCATCTCTTTGGGCTCTGGTTTCTTGTCTACAAAGGAAGGAGTGGGTGGTTCAGTTTGGGCTCATCCATCTCTAAAATTTTGAGTGCTTTCAGGAGGCAGGTCTTTTGAAACCTGTAGCACATGGATTCATTGGAAGGTGACTAGGATTCCTAGGGCACCTGGTCCATTCACAGGTTTACCCCAGAGAGTATTTTAGGCCTTCATTGGTTTCTGTCATTGGTATTTCTGCCACTTTCTCCACATTCAGAAGAGTCTTTCTGGAGGAAGTGAAACTGGATCAATTTTGGGTCTAGAACTTAGGAATAGTTTTCTCTCAGCTGTGGGAGCATCACCCTGAGAGATTACAACATAAACGACTTATTCCACTACTCTACTCAGACCTACAGATGAGGCCCAGAAACCTGTACTTTTCTTTAAAACTCTGCAGGTGACTCTATGGCCACGTTTGAGAAGTACTATTTTCAAAAGAAGGAGTGCTGGTGGCACAGTGGTTGACCCCTCGGCTCTTGACTGAAAGTTGACTGTTTGAGCCTACCAGTGGCTCTGTGGGAGAAAAGACCTGGCAGTCTGCTCCCGTAGAGATTACAGCCTAGAAAACCCTATGGGGCAGTTCCACTCTGTCATATAGGTTCCCTATGAATGGAACCTGGTGGCACAGTGGTTAAGAGCTCGGCCGCTAAACAAAAGATTGGCAGTTCGAATCCACCAGCTGCTCCTTGGAAATTCTACAGGGGCAGTTCTACTCCGTCCTGTAGGGTCTCTGTGAGTCAGAATCGACTTGACGGCAACGGGGTTATGAGTTGGAATCAACTCGATGGCATACAGCAACAAGTTTCAAACAAGCTCCAAAAGTATTTACTACTTACGCATAGTGAAATATTTGCGTATGAAATGATGTACATCTGGGATTTATTTCAATGTAGCCCAGTGTGAGTAGGAGAGGGAAGGTGGGTAGGAGTACCCTGAAACAAGATTGACCATACTTTGGTGATTGTTCATGCTGGTGATTGTTGCACAGGGATTTATTCTACTATCTGATTTTGTGGTTTATGTTCGAAGTTTTCCAGGATAAAAGGATAAGTCCCCCCGCCCCCCCCAAAAAAGTATTGCCTTTTGAGACCATTTACTCTTGCCTGTTGTGTTTATGAGTCGGAATCGACTCGCAACGGGTACTGTGTTTATTCTATAGTTACAAAAGGCGAGTGATTAGGCGCGCACCGTGATTATCTCCTTCAAGACTTGAGTGGATTCCTCGGATAATCAGTCAGGCCTTTCCCTCAGCCCCTGTTCAGGTGTACTAGAGTTGCGCGGTTCATTAACAAATGTAATGATGACGAAAAAAACGAGTTGGTACCGTTTTGGCTTCAAGTCTACAAGATAACATGAAAAGAGACATTCTCTCACACAGGGCCCCTGTGCCAAGATCGGCATCTCAACGCTGTTGGGATGTGAAAGGAAAACTGGTGGGCGGCGTTTGTGGTTGATGATTTGGAGGCTCCAGGACACCTGTGGTCCTGTGGTGTTCGCCTGTGGCGTTAGGCATTTTGTGGTAGTTAACTTGGTAGTTTATGTTGTGGATTTCGTCTCTTTTAATCTTGCTTTCTCCTTAGAGCCTGTATCTTTGTGGCCACCACGTATTTCTGTTGTCAGAAGTCTGGGTAAGAGCTGGATATCCTGATGAGGCCACTGAATGTTCACTGACTGGTGTGGGGAATCCTCGACCTGTAGTTTTTTAGCCTCCGAGCTTCCTCAGTTTTGGGTGATGCTGCTAGAATTGACTCTGGTTTGGGGTAACCCATTTATCCCCTTCACCTCTTAAGTTTGAACTGTGAAGAGAAGCCAGTCAGATCTGTTTATGTGTTACCGTTGCCATTGAGTCGATTTCGACTCTTGGGAACCCCGTGTGTGTCAGAGTAGAACTGCAGTCTGTAGGGTTTTGAATGACTGTAGTCTTAGGAAAATAGATGGACAGGCTGAGTGCCAGGCATTTCTGTGACATGGCTGGCTGCATTCGAACTGCCAACCTTTTGCTTAGTAGCTGAGTGCAGTTTGTGGTACCCAGGGACCTTGTTTATATGTTAGTGAGTTACGAATTTAAGAGTTTGGAAACAGCTTTAGTACCTTTGAGTGAGTGTTCAGAATTACAAAGGGTCTTCAAGGCTTCTTTTTATTTCTGGTGATTCAAGGACTTTGGAGGAGTTAGCGACTTTGGAGGAGTTACCATGAAGACTGCTTTGAATTAGCATGAAGCTTAAAAAACTAATACAAGTGCATCACTTGGATATCACGGGCTGTGTGATCTGTTATGGGCGAGTAGGTGGGTAGATACGGAAGCTGTACCACAGAGAATGACCAGTAATTACCTAATTTATGAGACACTCTTCTTCAGAATTTTAGTTTTGATTTTATTGTTGACTAAAAATCCATTAACGTTAGTTAAATAACTAGCTAATGTTAGCTATCTTGGAGTTAATGATGCACTTTTAATGCCTGTTCAGAAAAGTCCTTCTATTAAGTTTTCCACTCCTGCATTTGGCCTACCTTAATATTTTCATATGCCATCCTCAAGGCTTCAGGTTTTACTTAGAGCATAAATACCTGTATTTTGGAGTTAAAGCCCCGTAGTGGATGGGATTATAGAGTGTGTTCCTTTTCTGTAGCAACCATGAATTTTTAAGACGTTTTGCTGTTACTTGTCCATCTTTTCTTCGTCTCCATTTCCATGTCATAGGAAAAAACCTTCATAACACAGTTAAATGAGGCCCCTCAGTCGCACACAGCCCCAGTTCAGCCCCTAATGTGCTCGATTCCTAACTGCCCTTTGTATTCGTCTGCTTTGTCTCGTGTATCCATTTCTCGGTCTTCAGATTTATTGCTCCTTAGTTTTTATAAAGCACTTCTATATGCTAAGCTCCCATTCTGAACCCAGTAAATTTGTTGACAAATTTGGATTTCTTTGTCCGTGAAGACCAGTAAAAAATATACATGTGTTTGTGTTTGTTGCTTTTGGACTTTAGGTCGTACAACTGTATAAAAACTTTGCAATAGGGAGACTTAAACCTTAAGTTTACAGCATAGCTTATTATCATTCCTGTACACTGGACTTCAGCTATACAGGAAAGAGTAACACATACTTGGGTTTTGTTTGGCCTGACTGTTCTGTGTGAGCTAGAAGCGGAATTCAGTTTGGACCTCTTGCAACTTTCTAATGATACGTATTTGGATAGTATACAGATGACAGAGACACACACACAATTAAAAAGCATTTAGCGTTTACGCATGTAGCTACCATCCTCAAAAAAGAATTTACTTGTGAAACTCAGTGGAATGTATTTTAAAGGTGAGCTTTTACAGAAACAATATTTCAACAAATACTGTTATCTCAAAATACTTAAGAACCTTGTGGAATCTTGAGATTGTCTTCTGTTTGTGGTTGCAGAACTCCTTAAAGAGAAAACCGATTTTATTTATTTATTATTTTCCATTAACCTGTTATTTCAAATACAGACTGAAAAGCCAACAGACTTTTTTGTGCACGTGAATGCTTTTTAAAGCAAATTTTAGTTTGGAATAAGGAGCTCCTAGTTCATCTTGTTGGAGAAGACCATCCTCTCTGCCGTAGGCTGCTCCCTCCTTCAAGATTTGGCTAATGTGGAAGTAGGGACCTTGGCATAGAGCAGCCTCCTCGTAGAAGGACTGAGGGATGTTAGGGTTGAGTTCAGCACCAATCTGGTTTAAACTGCTTTCTGGTCTACTTGCTCTCTCTGGGATATTAATGCTGCTGCTGCTCCTGTCATTATCACTGCTTGAAGACTCTGCATCTGGAGAATCTTGAAAGCCAAGGTTTCTCTTACTCCTTTTGGAGACGGGGGAATGGCGGCTGTCTCCTTTATTGCCATTCCTTCTTCTCTTCCTGTCTGTTTGAATTTCCCAGAGCTGTCTTACGTTCAGCGTGTCCCAAGCATACCTCTTAGATGTGTTTTGTTTGTTTCCCACTGCAGTCTATTGGTAAGTCCTCTTAATTTGATCTTCCGAGTATCTCCTCTGTCTTGGTTTGAATTATGTCCCCCCCAAAAATGTGTGTATCAATTTGGCTGGGCCATGATTCCCAGAATTGTGTGGTTGGCCTCCATTTTGTGATTGTAATTTTATGTTCAATTTTATTTATTTTTTGTGAAATAAAATTAATTTCTGTCAGACATAGCTTACCAAATAAATGACTTGTTTTAGAATTTAAAAATTTATTTTGTTAGCAAGTACAGATTAATATGTGAGGGTGTGGGCAGTTCAGTGGTAGAATTCTCATCGTCCATCCAGAAGACCCACGTTCAGTTCCTGGCCAATACAGCCACCACTCATCTGTCACTGGGGGCTTACGTGTTGCTAGGATGCTGAACAGGTTTCAACAGAGCTTCTAGACTAAGAAGGACTAGGAAGAAAGGCCTGGCGATCTACTTCTGAAAAATCAGCCAGTGAAAACCCTGCGGCTCACAATGGTCTGATCTGCAACTAATCAAGGGGATGGCATGGGACTGGGCAGCGTTCCATTCTGATGTGCCATTGGGTCGCCATGAGTTAGGGGCCAACTTGATCGTAACTAACAACAACAGATTAATATAAAATGAAAGAGAAATAGGCAGAATTTAATTGTTGATTTGGCAGTTAGCTCTTGTGTTCATTGTGAAACAGAAAGAGAGTGGAGAGGCAGAATAAGGAGCACATTTAGTACTCTCGTGTAGAACCGAAGAGTTAGAAGATTGTCAAGTTCAATACTCTTGTTGAGTAACTGAGGAAATGTTCAGTGTTGCTGATCTTAAGGTTATAGTCCAAGTCTCCTGATTTCCCTGTCTAGAACATCATTGGCATTTTGATCCAGAAGTCCACACCGCTGTAGCACGTTTCTCTGCAGCATGCTAGCAAGGCCTGGATGAGTCCTTCTCCTTCCCTGTGGGGCTTGTGACACATAGATTGATGGGCCCCATGCCCAGAGTTTCTGGTCCAGTAGGCCCAGAGTAGGACTGAGAATCTGCGTTTCAAGCTAAAGCTGCTGGTCTGGAAACTCCCCTTTGAGAGTCCTCTGGTGTAGGTGATGGCTGTACACTTAATCACCTGGGAAGCTTCCCCTCAACATTTTACGAAAACTTGCAAACCTGCAGAAGAGTTGAAAGAATTGTGTAATGAACGTGAGTATCCGTCTCCTAGATTTTACAGTGAACATTTTATTATATTTGTTTTATCACGTAACTCTTCACCTATCCATCAATTCATCCTATGTGTGTGTATGTATGTATGTATGTGTATGTATATATATATATATTTGAGACATTCCAGAATAAGTTGCAGAAATCATTACCTTTTACCTAAAACATCTCAGTGTGCGTGTTATTAGATGGAGTGCAATATTTCTTTGCAGCTTTTTTTTTTTTAAGGGAAACTTTACATGTAATGAAATGCATGAATGTTCATGAGTTTTGTCAAACATGTATACCTGTGTAAGCCAAACCTCTGTCAAAATATAGACCCATTGAACACAAAATAGAGTAAGGATATTGTTGATGTGTTGTGAGATTGTTAACCATTGTCATAGGGCAACATTTGTAGTAACTGTCAAATGGGAGACTAT
>NW_004443940.1:30122839-30172601 GCF_000243295.1 Trichechus manatus latirostris | reverse complement strand
GTTGTTAACCAATGTCATAAAACAGCATGTGTGTTACTGTTACATGAGAAACTGTTCTGTAAGCCTTCACCTGAAGTACAATAAAATATTTAAAAAAAAAAAAATATATATATAGACCCATTACCATCATACCTGGGAGCTTTTAAAAATGGCCTGTTCCCCAGGCCCATTGATTGAGCTGGGTCGGAGCCCAGACGTGGTATTTCTAACAGCAACACCCTCAAGTGATTTAATGTTCAGCCACATTTGGAGACCACTGTTCTAGAGTCTTCTATTTTCTGGACTGTGTGAAAGAAATTGATTTATATTTGGAAATCTGGCAAACTTAAGAAATAAATCAATCTGTGACAAGAAGAAAAACTGGTGCATGCTGCACAAACGTTCAACTTTCAGGAATCTGTGAAAAGAAGCTAAAAAGGAAACAACGATGAAAGTAGACACAACGTAAGAGTTAATGGCTCAGAAAATGACTTGTTGGTTCTCACCTGGGTGTGTTCCTCTGTCCTTTCTTTTTTTCAGGATCTTCTCAAAATAATCTGCTTGATATAGCAGAAGACATTATGTTCAGAGAATGTAATTCTTTGTTTAATATTATGCGTACGTTCTCTTAATTTCTGTTTTTTTGGGTCTGCTTTTCATAAAATGATAAAGTAGGACAGTGTTTCTGCGACTGGGGGGTACGGCCCGTTAGTGGGTAGTATGGTCAGTTTAGTCGGTGAAGACTAGCATCTTTCTTGTAATTGAATAGAAAACAGAGGGCATCACAGGTACTAAGGGTGTTTTGTGAAACTTATTTTTGTTACTGATGTGTGTGATATGTGTGTTGGGTGGGGATTTTAAGGTAATTTTTATTATAGGTTGCAGTCAAGATAATTTGAAACCTACTGGACTGGGAGATGCTAGGTTCCTATAAGCAGAAATGAGGAACGGTTTACAAAGTAAACTTTTAACAACTGAATAGACGGTACTTTTGAAATGAAATCCAGCCACATTGCCATGCAGTGGTTAAGAGCTCAGCTGCTAACCAGAAGGCTGGCAGTTCAAATCCACTAGCTGCTCCTTGGAACCCCTATGGGGCAGTTCTACTGTGTCCTACAGGGTCACTGTGAGTTGGAATCCAGTTGGCAACGGGTTTTTTTTTGTCTCTGCAAAGTGATCTTTTTGTTTGGCTCTGGGCCCCAGTCTCTCTGTGCCCAGCATGGTAACTTCCTGTCACCCACGTGGGTTAACTGCCTCTCACTACCTGGAAGACCCAACACCACGTCTAGTAGTTTTTCCTGTCACTGCAGTTCACAGATCTTTCTCTTTCATGAAATCTGTCACATCTTCTGTCTCCTTCTCCCGTCTGATATACTCTCTGTTGGTACTCGAGGTGTTGCCCGTTTTAAGGGTTATACCTTAACTGGTTTGGAGGGCAGGTTTAGTTCTTGGCGTTCCCTACGTCTGCAGATGGTGTGCGGGAGATGGACTGAGTTGGACAGAACCTATCCTTGCTTCTCATCCTGTAGCTCTGTTGGGCCTTTGTGAATGCTCTGGAATGAGATGCAGTGTCTTCCTTGGGGAGTCATAGACTGGGAAGCAGGGGCTCAGGGGGTCCAGCCCTTTAAAATACATTTATGGACCTAGCACAGGGCAAAAAGGAAAAGGCTTATTTGGTTTGGATTCTGCTTTATTCATGTACTTTGTATCCCAAACTTTTTTTTTTTCTGTTTCATCTTAGTCTGACTTATAGGTTGAGATGGCTGCCTGGTATTCTGTCAACGTTCTACAGTTGTGATATTAAAGAACAGTTTGGTAGGTGATTCATTTGGGGATTATGTTCATGACTTAGAATGACTTTTCCTGTTCTTCTGTTGTGAGGTTTTTATTATGATGAGTTATTATATGAGGAATTACAATTATGAGTCTGGGGTAGAGGTGTGTACAGTTGAATGGTAGGCCAGCCTTCTGTTGCTGAAGGGCCCACCCTTCTTTCCCCCGCTGCGTTTTTCACAGTGTGGAGGTGATTTTTCCGATTATGTGTTGGCTATCTCATAGCAAAGGAGGGCAGGACAAGTTAAACTCCTATGGCCAGTTAGCATCACTGCAGAGAAGCCCTTCTTTAAAAAGGTTGGGGGGTGGGGAAGGAGCTGGTCCTGCTGGCTTGTGACCACCCTGTGGCCCTGGTGGCTCACCATTGCCTGTCACAGACACCAGATCGCTGAGTTCAGAACTGTGATGCCGTGGAAGTCTCTGAGGACTGGGGATGTCTGCAGTAGGGACTGTCTCGGTGACGCTCCAGAATGTATAGAAATGGTTTTAGTATGTCTGAGGATGCTTTTTAATTGTTTTGTTTTTTCCTTGAGGACATCATAAATTCTTAAAATTTAATTGATATGATTCACTTCAACTCCGAAATATGTTGAATAGTACGTTCACATTGCTTTGTATGGATAGTAGGGGGAAAGGATTTTGGAAACTGTATCTGAATGTTGTGCCTTGTCCCTGTTTTTTATTCACTTGAGATTCCTTTTAGATAAAATAAATTTTGGTTCCTGTTGGTGATTTTTACCTTTCTTTCCTGCCTTCAGAAAATGTCTAGGAAAATTAGAAAAAGTCCCATAATTTTATGTGGCCTAGCCAGTATGGTGAATCCTCCCTGTAATTTTGAGCTGCTCTTCCACATCGGGGAGGGGAGCTTAGTTCTGCAAGTTTCTGCGGTAACACGTACTGTATAGCAAAACAGCACTGAAGGAGTAAGTGCAGATTTTAATATATTTTATTATTATTTCTTAAACTCAGTGGGAGATGGAATGGGCCGAGAAGGCCCACAGAAGTAGCTGGTGTGTAATTTACCGCGGCCCTGGGGCTGAAGGAACCCCACACACCCTTCCTGCATAAACTTTCAAGAATTTATTTATTTTATGTTGATTTTATTCCTTTGAGAACTGATTGCCCCTCAGGAGTGTAATCAAGACAGGCTTGTGTGAGGTGGGGCTGAAGGAAAAATGGCAGAGGACCACGGTCAGAAAAAGTGGTTTTAAAGCCTTGAGGTGAGTAGTGTTTAAAAGTTTAGCTGCTCAGAAAATGAGATGTTCTAGAACTCAGGGGAGTTTTTTCTTTATCCATTTTTGTCTCCCTTTCTATCCCCCTAAAATAAACCTGTTGCTGTCGAGTTGATTCCAACTTATAGTGACCCAATCGGACAGAGTAGAACTGCCCCATAGGGTTTCCAAGGAGGGGCTGGTGGATTTGAACTGCCAGCCTTTTGGTTGACAGCCGAGCTCTTAACCACTGCGCCACCTGGGCTCCCTTTCCTATCCCCATTCAACCACAGTGCCCCTCTCCTCTGGGTGTACTGAGAGAAAGGAAAGCTCTGCCTCTCTTTTCTGGGTTGTGTAGAGTAATTTCAGGTAGCTGTTAGACATCTCTTGCCTCCCAAACAAATTTTCAGTGCGGAGGGACTTGGAGTCATTGTCCCTAATACATTTAGAATTTAGCAGCTGTCCTTCCTGCCTGGAGCCCTGTGACGTGTGAGCTCTGCCAGTGTTAACAGCCTCCCCAAGAAGTTTTTGGGTTGATTTTGGGGCCTGTGGGCTGGAACCGTGGGCACACCTGTGTTGTGAGATCTCACTCTGTGGGCTGCAGCTGTCTGAAAGCCAGCCTCCCCTGCTTGCAGGATGGCCGTGGCCTGGGGTCTCTGTGTGTGCAGGAGCAGCTCCCTGTGCACAAAAGCACAGAGCCCAGACCTGAAGGTTGCACCTGACCCTTTATGACGGAGGAAGGAGAAGAACGCTGGAGATGGTGATGGCGTAGGGATGGTTAGGAAAGACCCGACTCTTCGGGGGGATGCAGAAGGGAGACACTGAAAAACCAGACCCGTTGCTGACGAGTCAGTTCCGACTCATAGTGATCCTATAGGACAGAGTAGAACTGCCCCACGGGGTTTCCAAGGAGCAGCTGGTGGATTTGAACTGCCGACCTTTTGGTTAGCAGCCATAGCTCTTAACCAGTGTGCCACCAGGGCTCTTTGCTTACCACAGTCCTAGTAGTACCAGATTCTTTGACTATATCTTGAATGTTTCTACTTCTCTACTTGTAGCTCTCATCCTTTAGGATACCTCTATTGTTGACCCTCATTCAAAACATCCATATTTAGGATGCTTTCTCACAGTCTTACACAAAATAAGCCCTTTTGCAGTGCATCCCCCGGTCCCCTGTCCTTATTGTAACAGGCTTCACATTTTCCTGTAATTGTTGGCCTGTCTGCTAGAAGGGAAGCTTGCTGAGGGCCCCAGCATGAATACTCATGCCACCTGTAGTACCTGGCGTCAGGTGGATGCTTAATAGGAGTTTGTTGGCCGAAAGAATGCTTTAGAAAGATAGCCATTAAAATAGAAGCAAAGCTCTAGCATCAAAAGGGTTAATCAGTCTCTACCCTCCCCCTCTTCTTACACCTCTCTTTCCTCCGTCCTTCGTCCCCCTCCCTCCTCTCCCTCCTCCCTCTTTGAGGACTCATCGTTACTATCCCATTATTGCGGGCTTGCCGCGCTATCCTGAGCTGTCCACACACGGGAAGAGGGTTATTGAGCAACTGAAACTTTGATTATGAGAAGTTAGTCATTATGACAAATCCGTGAAACACAGATGCTACGGCTGCTAATAAAATTTAATCTTGTGAAATTATTTTTCCCCTGAAAGAGTTGCCATTCTGAGATTTAGTACTTACTGAGTACTTTGTCTTTTTTTGAAAATCAGTTGAGTTTGTGTGTTGGTCAGAAAGTGTGCCTGTGTTCACCTCTGTAAATGGGTGGTTTCCAGGAGACGTTCCAGTGGGGCGTGGGCCGTGGGTTTATTACAGCAGGTCCTGGTTGCCACGTTTACTCTGATAATGAGAATTGTGCCTTCTTTTAAATCATAATTTAATTTGTTTAAATTACGTGAGTTACGTGGTTCCAAAGAACTTACGAATGCACGTAAGCGTTCAGAATTACTTAAGTTAGGACTTAACCTAATATGAGGTGGGTTTTTTTTTTTTTTTGCTATTACTGATTGTTTCCTTTGATGGGTCAGAGTGTAAGCCTGGGGAGTGTTCAGTAGGCGTATCTGGAAGAGACAGGCCTGGAGTAGTCTGTAGGCAAGGCAGCCTCATGTTTTAGTAAACATGCTGATGAACACACACAGTAAACATAATGTGTGTTTCTCTTTCCTTTCTCTGCCACTCCTTTGGAAGTGCTCACGGCCAGGATCCTATGTCTGGAACAGGCGACTCAGATGAAAGAAAGCTTGTAAAGGAAAAAGGCGTTTTCTGGTTACTCACGATCATTCGGGGCCCAAATTATGCCTTTTTCTCGCCTGTCCCCTCCCTCCCCGCTCCCACATTCAGACTCCAGTGTCCTTTAACCTTGTCCCCTCACTTGAAGTTTTCCAGGACTGAGTGGAAATGGGAAGGAATGCCATGAATTAGTGTTTGTTGATAGTCTGCTGGGTGAAGGGCTCGCAAGGTATTATTATGAGATTCATAGAGGTTAGCTAATGTGCCAGGATCCCACAGTTCAGGTGGCAAAGCTGTGTTTGAGCTGCGGTTTGATTTACAGCCCATTTCTGGACCACAGTTGCCTCTATGACCTTCTCTTATTGGTTCACCTCGGGGAGATTGCTTAAAAGTTAACTGTGGCCCTCGGATGCACTGTTAACCCGGACTGAAACCGTTCCCAAAGTCCACTCTTCAGACAAAACAAAAAGTAATACATGCAAGGAAAGTGCTTCTTAGTTTGGTCAGATGCATGAGACCAAATGGGCAGCTTCTGTCCAAAAGTGGGATGGGAAGGCAGGAAGGGACACAGGGAACCCCGAGTGGACAGGGAGATGTGCTGTCACATTGTGGGGATTGCAACTAATGTCATAAAACAATATGTGTGTAAATTTTTGTATGAGAAATTCACTTGAGCAAAAAAACAAAAAAAAATCCAAACGACATCCCACAGTCCCCCACCACACATCTCATGGAAGGAATGATGGAAAAAACTACATTTTACTTGTTTTTCCTCTGAAGTCACTAAAATGCATTCCTACGTAAAGACTGGGATACCCCAAACACCAGGGAGTATCTATCTGCTTAGATCTAGGTAAACCTAAACAAACAAACAAACAAAATCCATTGCCATCAAGTCGATTTCGACTCCTCGTGACCCTGCAGGACAGAATAGAGCTGCCCCATAGCGTTTCCAAGGAGTGGCTGGTGGATTTGAACTGCCAGCCTTCTGGTTAGCAGCCAGGCTCTTAACCCCTGAACCACCAGGGCTCCAGATAAACCTAGATCCTCTCTTAATCCATGAAGCAATAGTAATCAGAAAAACCTCTTCTGACCAGAAACTGACTGGGACTCTTGGTGAACGTAGGGCCAACCTGAGTGATGAAACCATCCTAGGCTGTTGGGAAAGAAATGCCTCATCAATACCAGACATAACTTACATGCAGACAGAAAGGATGGAAAAAAAAAAAAAAAAAAATGGCAGGATGTCTTTTTTAATAAGGGAAGTTAAAGTCAGTTAATTCTAAAGATTCTTGGGTTGAACAAAATTGATAATACTTGCCCCCGGGAAGCGACTCAGTGCTTTTGAGATCTGTAGAATGAAAGAAACAAGATAATGATATGCAGAAGTTCTTTTTGGCTCAACGATTTTTTTTTTGAGGCACCTTGAATCTGTCTTGTTCCTCCAACGTCCTCCCGAGCTTTCGCAGTGTTCTAGAGACCTGAGGGCCCTGGCATCACAGTGCTTAAAGCACTTGGCGGCTAACCAGAAAGGTGGTGGATTGAACCCACCGTCCGCTCCTCAGGAGAAAGATGTGGCAGCCTGCTTCCCGAAAGATTACAGCCTTGGAAACCCGTATGAGGCAGTTCTGCCCTGCCTGTAGGGTCACTATGAGTTAGAATCGACCCGATGGCAATGGGGTTTTTGGTTTTACAGCCCTGAACTCAGGTGCTGTCTTCCTCGGCACATGTGATGACCTCCTTTCCCTTCCTAGCCCCTGCCGTTCTCTGCCTTACCTTCTGCTTCTCCTTGTGTTCATTCTGCAAGGAGGTGGAGTGCTGTGATGGGAAGATTATTGTCTGCCCAAATAGGTAGTGATCTTGGGAAAGTTACTTAGCCTCACTAAGAACCAATTTTCTCAGCTGTAAAATAGGGCTAATTACAGTAGTGCCTATTTCATGGGGTGGTTGTGAGGATTCAGTGAGATCGTATTCATAAAGTGTTTAGAATTTATGGACACCCGTAAGTAATGGTGTGGCATATGCGGTGGCTGCCAGCTCTCCTCATTCCTCGGTATCCCTGGCAGGGCGTCTGCCGTGTTGTTCTTTTCCTCATGATTGTCTGCTGTACTGGAACTCCTGGAAGGCAGAACCTGGGGATAGTACAGGATCTGTCACAGGATGAGAGGTGAAGCCACGGTGGTAGTGGGTTCTGTCAGTGCCTCTGCAAGTTACTCCTCAAAGCCGGTGGTCAACACAGGACTTTCCTTCTCTGCATGCACTTGATGTTGAGCAAGTGAACAGATTCGTTAAATGAGGAGGTGGTGCTGTTTTTAAAATACCAGTGAGGGATGTAGATTTGTGGGTGGATGGTACCACATCCTACTGTGCTTTTGGAGACCACGGTGTAGGCTCAGCGAGTCAGCCACGAAGGCTCTTCGGCTGTAGCTCCCAGTTCTGCCTGTGAGTGAGGGACGTGGCCTTCTTCACTTACAGCTTGGATGACCCCCGAAAGAGAAGTGTTCATCAAAACAACCCTATCTTCTTCATGGTTAAATGTCCTAACGTGTTTTTTTTAACTGAAATATCATTTGATTCTAAGTTGTTTTGTTTTCTGTTTTAAAATAGCTTTCAGGAGAGGACAGATAGTGAGTGAGAAGGTTTATTTTTAAATTTTTGCTATCTACTTTTATAATCAGTACAGTGTGAAAAATGTAAAGCAGATGATTCAGCTGTAATAGTGGGTGTGCTGGACTTTGGATAGTTAATGGTTATGATTTTGTCTCCCTGGAGGTTCACTGGGGCCCTTGTGGCGCAGTGGTTAAGCGTTTGGCTGCTAACCAAAAGGTCGGCCTTTCAAATCCACCAGCTGCTCCTTGGGAACCATATGGGCAGTTCTGCTCTGTCCTATAGGGTCACTGTGAGTCAGAATTGATTCAGGCAATGGGTTGGAGATTCTCTGCTACTTCCCTGTCTGACCTTTCTATGCCTTATTGAATGAGAAAAAAATCCTGACTCTGGAAACTTGTTTCCTTTACAACATGGCAGATAGGAGAATTTCCAGTAGGGAATTTCTAAAATAAATCCCAGAAATGAATTCAAAATCCACTCAGATAGATTAGAGTCATTAATCACTTATTTGTTCGGCCAGCTTTTTTTGAGGAGTCAGCTGTGTAGTGGTATTGGGGGAACCAGTACTGGGAACTATCAGTGTGGCTTCTGCCTCTTACTCTATAAATGAAGTCCTCATAAATTATTTGTCAGGAAGGCAGTCAGCCTCCTTCCCCACTGTGTCTGAGACTCTGGCCCTTCCTATGCTGTCTGGGAGGCCCACCCATTATTTTACACTGAGGGGAGGCAGGGACAGGAAGAGCTGTTGAAGCTGTGATTATGTCAGTCACAGGCAGTAGGCCTCAAGATGCCAGTCACTGAGTATCCTGGGAGGATGGAAAATTCTGTGAGCCTTCAGTAGAACATCTGTCTATTTCTTTGGCTTCAGAAGTGATTTATATTATCTTGATTTTTTTTTTTCCTCTAACCATCATAATTTAAAGCCCAGTTTATTGTATTGTGCCTCTGATTTCTTATATACATCTGGAGCCCCATCCAAAGGAGGTCAGGTACTATCTCTAGCAAAATCAAACCTTGCTTGCAGCAGTGCTTTTTGACCTTGATGTCTTTAGTGACTGTTCTTTTCAAGCTTGCTACAAAGATAGAAAGGACAAATGTTGTATGATCCTGCTTGTATGAAATACTGAGAATAGGCAAATGCATAGAGACAGAAGGTTCCTTGTGCTCACCAGGGGCTGGGGCGGGGGGAGCAAGGAGTTACTGCTTCAGAGCTACTGAGCTTCAGTGTGAGATGTTGGAGAACTTGTGGAAATAGATGGCAGTGATCAGTGCACAGTATGGTGGATATAATGGATGTCTCTGAATTGTACCTTTGAAAATGATGAAAATGACAAGGATTTTGTTATATATATTTTACCCCAATAAAATTATTAAAACAAAAACCAAAACTGGCCTTCTGTGCAAAGTCAGTGAAAGAAAAAGCAAAACACTAAATTACATTTCACTTCTGAGAACATTATAGCCCTTTGTGGGGAAGAAGTCTTTAGGCCAAATGTGGACCTGCTCCTATAAGTCCTCCCCACACCCCTCCTCTTGGTTTAAAAAAAAAAAAAAAGCATTGCCGTTGAGTCGATTCCAACTCATAACGACCCTACAGGACTGAGTAGAACTGCCCCATAGGGTTTCCGAGGAGCGGCTGGTGGATTTGAACTGCTGACCTTTTGGTTAGCAGCCGAGCTCTTAACCACTCCACCACCAGGGCTTCTCTCTTGGTTGAGGTAGGTAGTGTTTGATTTTTAGATCCATTCCATCTTGTTTTTTTTTTTTCTCCTTTCCCTTAATTCTTTTTAGAAATCTAACATTTCTAGCAGAGTGCTAAAACATGGGTAATATCGAGGAACACAGGATTTACACAAAGGATTTTGTAGCGACTACATTATGTGAACGGCACATCATATACTGCCTTCCGCCCTTTTTCTCCTCAAAGGCATTTTGTGATCCTAAAGTAGAGCTGATCATGAGAGTTCAGGGTAGGACTGGGGGAGACGTCTGAAAGCTTGCCCTGGGGCTGCTTTTGTGTACATGTCCTTGGTCAAGAATGGTTTGCGTTTCTTCTGGGCTTGAGAAGGGGAGAAGAATGAGTCTGGTGCCCATAGCAGGACTAGACATTTCATGGGTGGAGTAATTAAAGACTTCTTTAAAGGAACAGATAATATTCCCACCTTCTAATTAGAGGTCTGCACTGCAGGTGGCCCCAAATTAAAACAGCTCAGTTGGAACAGAAGATTGGATGCCTTGTTCCAACAACTTTATCCAACATCTCTCCTTCCTCCAAGGGAATTGTTTTTCTTTCTAAGCCGTAGATTCCCACTGCCATTGAGTTGATTCTGACTCATAGTGACCTTATAGGACAGAGTAGAATACTGCCCCATGGGGTTTCCAGGAAATCTTTTATGGAAGCAGACTGCCATGTCTTTCTCCCTCGGAGCAGCTGGTGGGTTCGAACCGTAGGCCTTTTGTGTAACCACTGCGTCACCAGTGCTCCTTAAGCTGTAAAGAAGGGATTAGAAAAGTTGTCTGAGGAATTGAAGAAACCAACTAACACTAAAAGCCCCCAAAAGTCATTTCCATAGTAGTTGTGCCTGATTTGGTACAAGAAGTGGCGTGGTTAATCTTGGCAGCCGCGTTTGGAAATGACTGGAGACACGAAGGAGGGAAACTGTCTGTGCTCCTGTGCACGGCACTGCCTCTCCTGGTTCCAGCAAAGGCTCTTTGTAGGCACCTGGGAACTGGTGCAGTGATTCATTGCACCATCAAAGCTAAGGTTAGAGGGATTTCTTCTGGAGAAACAGAATGACTTTTAATGTCTTTACTCAGCACGTTCATATGTTGATTAGATTGCCATGTCTTCTCTAGATACTGTCATAACCCGAAGGAGCAGCCAGAATCTGCGTCTTTGGTGTCAGATAGAGTTTCAGTATTTTATGAGGTTTTCCAGAGGAAGTTGGTGGGCACTGTTTGTAAATAACATACCTTGCTTTGACTTTTGAAAAAAGCCTGAACTTCACTGAGTGACGTTGTTTAAAGCAGGGAAACACCCTAAATCGGTTACCATTTGCGCACCTTTAAAAAATAAATGTGTGTGGGTGCGTGCTTCTGTGTGTCTGTGGAAGTAACACGTGCTTCTGGTATTTGCCTTTTCAAAGCAAGCAAGCAAAACAAAACAAAATGAACAACTTCTAGGGTTCTGCTTTGGAATTGAAGTCGGAGTTGTTTTTTTAATCAGATGATGAATTTATTGAAGAGTGTTGATACGCCCACCTAATTTTTTATTTACCGTTTCTTGACTCTGTACTTGACATACAGTGAGACGCTCTACTCTTAGAAAACAGGAACGAAGGGACATGTCTAGGACCATGGTCTCAGAAAGGAGGGGAGTTGTCAGAATCAAGATTACTTCTGCTGTAAGCCCTCTACTCTTCATCACACTTCCTTTTGTTCTGATTCTGGAGACCTGTTTCCAGCCTGGGGGGAGCCCTGTGGGCCGACACCTGCTGACGGGGAGGGGGTGGCCCTCCTTATTTTACTGATGTGTCACTTTCATCACCCTGTTGGTGTGTTGGAAAGTATGACAGGGTTTTAATAACCGCTTTTCCATATGAATTAGCATTTGTGTGAAGAATTCAGTATTTTATAGTTCTGCATTCACACAGTCTTATCGAGTAAAGGAGCAGAAAGTCAGCTAACAAAGAAGAAAACAGACTTCAGACTTGTCAGTGAAGTGTGTTAGAAGAGATACTGACTTTGTGGAAAACGCCCTTCCCTCCTCCTTTTATTTTGATACGATTGAGAGGCAGAAAACTAAGACAAGAAACTTGATTTGCTCCTACCTCCTAGTCCTGCTTCCTAACCCTTCACCAGCCCTGTGACCATGAAATCAGGTAGCTTAATCCCTAGAGTCTACAATGAATCATCTGCAGAGTGGGGCTCAGACAGAAGGCCAGAGATGTGATGCCTTGAGGTCCCTTTCTTCACTTTGCAGATAGGTGTTGGGTACCTACTGTGCGGTAGGCACCGCACTGTTTCTAGGTATTCACATCGCAGGAAACAAATGGCCTTTGTCTTCCTGGAGCAAACTGTATGGCGGGGAAAATGGACATTACGTAAACAAAACTCTAAACTCCATGATTGCATGACATGTAAGTTAAGGGGGTGTTAGGAGGTGCTGAAACTGGCTTTTGTTTAAAACAAGCTTTTCTTTCAAACAGGTGAGTTGTCCTAAGTTAGGGGCCTGACTAGACACGGTTGCAGGCAGAGTTGACTAAAAATAAAATCTGGAAGCTTCGATGAGCATTAAACCAAAAAGACCAAACCAGTTGTCACTGAGTCGATTCCGACTCAGTGACCCTATAGGACAGAGTAGAGCTACCTCATAGGGTTTCCAAGGAGTGGCTGGTGGATTCAAACTGCCGACCTTTTGGTTAGCAGCTGAGCTCTTAACCCCTGCGCCACCAGGGCTCCTTCTGAATTGTGTGTGCACTGTTCTAGTTGGGTACCCCAGGTTTGTGTGCACCTGAAGTTTCTGTTTAAGGTTCTGTCAAAATGCATATGTTCCTGGGATTCTCAGGGTTGGCTGGTCCAGTTCAGACTGTTCTGTGCAGGTTGGATTTGAAGGTTCCTCTTTTTCTGATTTGCGGGCCAGTTAGTTTTTAGCTAATCGACATTTTTTGCTAGGCCACCCCTCCTTTTTTTTTTTTTTTTCGAGTTGATTTGAGGCATGAAGTTATACAGTTTAGGAAAAAATCTGCAGCTTCAAGGGTAGTTCTGGCTGAGAGAACTGTCTGGAGGGCATAAAAGTTGAAGTATTAGTGTTAAGTTTGCTTTGGAGTGAAAATGTTGCAGTCTATAAACCTACAAATCCATGTGGGTAAAGCGGTTTTCTTGTCACATCTGTGAAGGATCTATAGACAAGTATATGTTAAGTGTCTGCTCAGGAAGCCTGCGTGATACCAGCCAGAGAGGAACCAGCTACAGATTTGCGACCTCGGTTCCCATCTGAGGAATCTGGGTAAATGACAGCCTCTGAAGTCTCAGCTTCTACATTGGAAAAACTAAGATGGAGATACTTTATCTGTGTGCCTCTGAATGGTGATCAGAGCAGACAAGGAAGGAGCCTTGAAGCAGTAGAGGGCAATATGTTGTTAGGTGCTGCCGAGTTGATTTTCAGCTTGTAGTGACCCCATGGGACGGAGTGGAACTGCCCCATAGGGTTTCTTAGGCTGGGAACTTTACAGCAGTTCACCAGGTCTTTTCTCTCGTGGAGCCACTGGGTGGGTTTGAACCGCCAACATTTTGGTTAGCAGCTGAGTGCTTGACTTACTGTGCTACCAAGGGCTCTTTAGAGTACAGTATAACCCAAAACCAAACCCATTGCTGTCAAGTTGATTCCGACTCATAGCAACCCTATAGGACAGAGTAGAACTGCCCCATAGAGTTTCTAAGGAGCGCCTGGTAGATTCAAACTGCCGACCTTTTGGTTAGCAGCTGTAGCACTTAACCACTACGCCACCAGGGTTTCCAGAGTACAATTTAGATGTGTGAAAATGATCATCATCTGTGACCAGCGTCTTTACTGTCCTCGGGATTTTGTTTTCTGTAGTGATGGATTCTATTACAGGTAGTCCCCAACTTACGATGTATTTGAGTTATGACGAACTGCACTAACAGCCGTCCTTTTTTTTTTTTTTTGGTGCATTTTATCATTAGTAACATGTACTGCCCATTGCCATTGAGTCGATTCAGACTCATAGCGATCCTATAGGACAGAGTAGAACTGCCCCATAGGGTTTCAAAGGAATGGTTGGTGGATTTGAACGGCTGAGCCTTTGGTTAGCAGCCTGAGCTCTTAACCACTGCACCATCAATAGAGGATAGTGGACATGTTATCAGGAGGGACCAGTCCCTCGAGAGGGACATCATGCTTGGTAAAGTAGAGGGTCAGCAAAAAAGAGGAAGACCCTCAATGAGATGGATTTACACAATGGCGGCAACAGTGGGCTCAAGCATAACAAGAATGGGGAGGATTGTGCAGGACGGGGCAGTGTTTCGTTCTGTTGTACATAGGGTCAGTGTGAGGCGGAGCCGTCTTGACGGCACCCAACAACAACACGTACTACATACAGTGTTGCAGCATGTAATTTGCTGATGTTACCCTTCTCAAGCCAACCCCCAAAGACAAATAAGGATCGGATTTATAAAGGTACTCATAATTAAAGGCAATAACAATGAAAAGTTTAAAAAAAAAATGGGGTATTCGACTTAAGTCAGAACGGACTTAGGACGGAGTTGTGGGAACAGAACCTGGGGACTTGCCGTAGTTCCCTTGATTGACACAAAAGCACCACGAGACTTTGCTTGTTCTGGGCTAAGCAGCACCAGCAGTAATATGTCTGTGTTTATGCGTTCTTGTTTTGAAGTCTGTGCTTGTTCAGAGCATATTTTTGAGGAGTAACCCTTTGGGGGTGGTAACAGCCATTTGTCAGGCTTGAGTGCAGACGGTGGTCAGGATACCCCCAAAAGGGTCCTTCTGAGTCTCGTCCTGAGCAGCAGCTTCCTGGCCTGGCTGGTACTTGCATATTGTACGTGATGAGTACTTCGGAAAGTGCTCTCTTTCCCCAGTGCCTGTTGGGGGGGGGGGCATAGGGGAGATGGTTAGTGAAATTGACAATTCATTTCTCTTTTTCAGCATTTTTTCTTTTTTAATGTTCTTACTTAGTTTCCCTGAAATGGGTTAGAAGCGAGTTGGGTGAAACGTGGCAAATGAGGGGTAGAGGAGAGCGGAGAGAAGAGAAGGAGAGAAGACAGATTGATAAGCTGATTCAGAAAGACCCTTTAAACTTCATTTCATGCACTGAGTTGTTTGGACCTTTAATGTCTTCCAATGTCTGACTCTTGACTGTGGTCCGGCTAGGTGTGTATCACGTTTACTTATATTCACTCAGGTTGCTTTTCATTTACACTGTTGTCTGTATCCTCAGTGTGGTTCCAGAGGACCCAGCACAGTGTTCATCAGCCAGCGAGAAGTGTTGGCTGTTACTTGTTTTCTTGTCAGTGTGTATTCTAGTTCGGAATTCTCACCCTCATAGGACAGGTGACCTCGCTTTCTGGAGAGGGAGCCGTATGAACGTTCTCTGAGGATGCTGTAGGATGGTGATTTCCCAACTTGATGACGTTTCCCTACCCTATTTGTTTTTCATTATCCATTTCTTCTGAGCCTCCCCTTCCTTCCAGGGTTGTAAAGTGGATGAAAATTAGTTTTATATTGAAATAGAAAATTTTACGACATGCCCAAAGGTAAAGGAAGTCACCACAAGATATTAAAAATGCTTATCTCAAAGTCTGTGAAAATAAAATAGCCTAGGGATCACATGTGGTCACACAGTTTTTAAATTTCTCAGGCTGTGTTCACAGTACACCGGCTTGTCTTTTATTGAAGTTAGTTTCTCAGCGATTAATGTTCTTACCTGAAAGGTGTCATTATCTCCTTAGTCCATTCTTGGCTCAGGAGAAAATGCCACTCCCTGGGATATCACCTACATTTTCTCTTGTCCTTATTCATGTAAAACCCAACCCATTTTCTGAGTATCACGGTTCACAAGCTCACACTTTATGCCGGAAGTCACTTATTAGGAAGTTATAGAATACAGGAGTAGAGAAAGGAAGAGAATGATATGGTGCTTTCTGTGAGCTGGACCCCCTCGGTGATACAAACACCTGAAGGTTGGAGGTTCAAGTCCACTCAGAGATGCCTTAGAAGAATAGACCTGGAGATCTGTTTCCAAAGTCAGCCATGGAAAACCTGTGGAGCACAGTTCTCTGACACACATGAGGTCACCATGAGTCAGAATCAACTCGATGGCAACAGGTTTGGTTGGTTCTGTGAGTCAGGCACCGTGCTAGTGCTCTCACATGCAAGGGTTAATTTGAGATAATATAATATTCCCATTTAGCAGAAGAGAAAACTGGAGGCTTAGCAAGGTTCAGTTACCTGTCTCGTGGTTATATAGCTTGAAGGTTGGTAGCTGCCAACGAGTTGATTCCAATTCATGGCGACCCCATGCGTGCAGAGTAGAACTACCCCGTAGGTTTTCAAGGCTGTGATCTTTCAGAAACAGATTGCCAGGCGTGTCTCCCAAGGAACCTGTGGGTGGAACTGCCAACCTTTAGGCTACTTGGCTAAGTGCTTACCTGTTTGCGCCACCAAGGGACTCCAGCTTGGAGGTGGTGAGTTGAAATTCAAGTCCACAGCTCAGGCTCGTTCCACTAAACAGCATCAGGAGTTTTCCTAGCTATGTCTACACGGTTGTCGCTGGCCGGCTTCTGTCCCATGTCTGCTTACAAAACCATGTCTAGCTCAGGAGACCCGGTCCTATTTCAGTTGGTGCCAGGCTCCAACTGCAGGGGCATTGGCAGCCGTACATAAGCAGAGCCATGGCATTTGAGGGCAGAAACAGACCACAGGACAATGCCGGTTCTGTGCTCGTTGCAGAGTGGAAGATAATAACAATCGCGAGCATTTATTGCGTGTCGTACGCATGCCAGGAATTGTGGAGGGTACTTGTACACTCACTATCTCAGTTAATCCTTCACCTTAATGCCACACAGCAGGTACTCTTATTATCTCCATTTTTCACATGATGGAAAGGAGGCTTGGAGATGGTGTGTCATTTGCCTGCCTAGTATAGAGTCTGTCAGTGGCTGAGCTGTGACTTGATGTCCTTGCTATGCTTACACTCCTCCCAAGGCTGGCTTTTGATTAAAACTATTAAATCAGTTTCTACATTGCACCCCCCCCCCCAGTTTTTCAAAGGAAATCTTTGTTTAAAATAAAAAGTTTTTGAAATGCTGCGTTGGCATTTTGAATATAAACTTTCTCGTTGTTCTGCCTGCAGGAGGCTGTGGAATTGGATTCTCTGGGGAACTTAGCAAAATAGGGTGGATATCCATCTTTTTTACTGACATCTTGGAGTCTGAGAAAGCAAGTAAATGGCATCTCAAGGACCCATCTAGCTGTGATTTATGAAATGAAGTGATACAAACTTCAAGAAATATGTGAACCACTTTTAAAACATGTATATCCTACCAGACGTTTGGCTTGCAAATGCCCCCGAGTTTTGTTTAATCTGAATGCATGGCTGTAGGGCATCCAGTAAAAATGTTTTCAAGGTCTAGTCTAGAAGGCAGTCCGTTTATTTCAAGCTGTGTTCATTCCAGAAATTGCCAGCACACTAAGGGATTTGGGTGGTTGGTCTGGATTTAATCTGCTGTGCACTTTTTACAAAGTCACTTCTGCCTTGTGTAGTTTACGGTGTGAAAACGTGCTGGTGTGAACAGTCTGTTATGTGGGCATCTTGGCTTCTGCTCCTCTGGGCTTGCTCTGTGGGGCTTCCTGGAGCCAGTGAAGCCCAGCCCCCTACCAAGGCCACCCACCAGAGGATGGACAGCCAGCTCATGGGGCAGACTGCCTTTATTATTGATTGCTGTTCCGGTGAAGTAAAGAGTAGGGGCATCAGTGACCAGCTAAGTGTGGTGCTTTGTTTTCTTTCTCTTAATTTGAAAGACTCAGCATTCACATTGCTATTGTTTTTCAGTGTTAGGTTAACTTAACGTATTAGGCATCTTCCGTTTGTTTATGTGGCTCTGAAGTACATTCTAGTGGAGAACAGAAGTCACCACGTTAATCTGCACGGCGTTTCTTAGCAGTCAGTGCGTTTTCATGCTGCCAGATTGACGAGTAGTTACCACCCAGTTCTGTGAGAAATCGCATTAGAGGTGTGGGTTCTGACATCATTCTGTTCAGTACGTTGGAAGCTTCCAGTTGCGGGAAAGCATTGCTGATTTAAGTTTTCATTAAGCGGAATGAATTAAAACAAAGCCCCAGGTAAGTGCTGTGAGAGAATAAAAACCAAAAACCAGTTGGCGTCAAGTCCATTCTGACTCACAGCGACCCTAGAGGACAAAGTAGAACTGCCCCATAGTTTCCAAGGAGCAGCTGGTAGGTTCGAATGGCTGACCTTTTGGTCGAGCTCTTAACCACTGTGCCGCCATCTATGGCGGCAGATTGGCGGGTACTAGAAGTAGTAACAGCTTTTCAGTCCTCAGCAATCCATGTTGCAAAGGGCAAGCCTAGTGACGTTTTTGTTAATGAATTTTTGTGAGGGGAAGGTGTGGAGGTAGAAAGGGAAGGGGGTGTGAGGCTGGGGGGAGGGGAGAGATCCAGAGTTGTAATTTTAATGCTACAAAAGCCCAGTGAGTTATATGGTGTCTCAAGACAGTGAACTAACATGATGTGGTTAAATGTCTTTCTCTGATTTATACGTTGCTCCAGAAAGAATTTAAGGTGACTATTTACTCTCCAGGTTAACCTGTTGTGGTAATTGAGCACTCATGGGTATGACAGCTGCTCCCTTTACATTCTATTAGCTTTGAAAGCCCAGTGAGGAATTAACCTTGTTTGCTAGATTTGGAAATCATTAATGGCTAACAAGGTCTGTCAAATGCTTTTTTAAAATTTAATTTGTTGTTTTGATTTTTTTTCTTTTTTAAATAGAGTAGAAAAATTCTTGTATTCTAGGCTAAAAGTTTTAAAGGTTTTCTCGTGGCCTTCCTAGTAAAGGCCCTTTGTCTGTTAGGCCGACTCTGAATTCACATGATCAGTGCGAGGGAATCAGTAACTGCTTAAACCTGAGCAGAGGGGATAGTTAGCGTCTCTTGTTCTTTTCATACTTGTTTATTCCCTGCCCTGGGCCTTTGAATATGTCTCCAGTTATCCCCTTCTCCAAGTCCAACTCTTCTGAAAGATAAGCTTGACCCAAGTGAGTAGGCGGCTTGAGACAACTGCTGAAGGAGCAGTAACTTCAGAACATAACTGGAGTACCATCTCTGTCTGCACGGAGTAAAAGTTTTGGGGATCCCTCTCTCCCTCCTGCCCTTTCTCTCTCTTTCTCCTTCCCTCCTGTTAATCCCCTCCTCCCCAGGTCCTTCTCATCTGCCGCTTACATTTGTCCATTAAGCTGATTAATTAGACTGTTCTGTCCTTGAATTGGAGTCCTGGTGGCAAAGTGGTTAAGTTCTGCTGTTAACCAAAAGGTCAGCAGTTCGAATCTAGTAGCTGCTCCTTGGAAATCCTATGGGGGCAGTTCTACTCTGTCTTATAGGGTCACTATGAGTTAGAACTGACTCGACGGCAATGGATTTGGTTTTTGGTTTTGGGTCCTTGAATTAATAATTGAGACCTACCTTTTCATGCACTTGTCTTAGGGTTTTGTGTTGCTAGACAGGGCCCTTTGTACAAGCAGGTGCTTGGGTTTACCAGCTGCCTTTTTTTCCGCTAGGTGTGTTTATCAAGTGCACATAAGAACCACCTGTCTGTAATAACATTTGTCATATTTCTGTGTATGGCAGGGCAGCTTTGTCCCTAGTGTGAATTCTCTTGTTACAGGTTCTGAGTTAGGTTTTATTTTTTTGTTATTGTTGTTTATTTTTTTAAATTGGCCACTCTGATCACTTTACCCAGGTTGTATATTAGCAAAGTCTGTTGCTCTAGGACAAGAATTTCAGGTTATGAACTTTCCAGGCACATTTTCTCCACGCTGCCCTTCTAGTTTTTCTTCCCAACAGTGTTAGTAAGTGCTTATTTCTAATAAAGTGTTTGTTCTAATTGAACTTTCTGATAGATCATTTGGAAACCCTGGTGGCACAGTGGTTAAGAGCTACGGCTGCTCACCAAAAGGTCGGCAGTCCGAATCCACCAGGCGCTCCTTGGCAACCCTACGGGGCAGTTCTACTCAGTCCTCTAGGGTCGCTATGGGTTGGAACCAACTCGACGGCAACGGGTTTGGTTTTTTTTTTTTCGGTTTTAATAGATCACATTGCATATTTTTGGGGGGAATTTTAAAAAATTTTCATGAAAATAATATGAGAGTACTTAAAACTGAATGGTGTACCTTCAATCAGATGGTAAATCTCTGAGCTTTATCATTAATCTTTGAAAAGGATTTGGTTGCAGCACACTCCTAACTTCCTTTTCTAGGCATTAAAATACAACTTAATACTTTTTATTGAAGGAAAAATATTTGTCGTTATGAACATTTTGGGGTTTTGAACCCATAAGCACATAACCCAATTCCGACTCATTGCGACCCTATACAACAGGGTAGAACTGCCCCATAAGACTTCCAAGGAGTGGCTGGTGGATTCGAACTGCTGACCTTTTAGGTTAGCAGCTGTAGCTCTTAACCACTGCACCACCAGGGTTCTGATATATGAAATAATAATTCTTGGTACTTTCTCTTAGTTCCTGGACTGGAGTAGACATTTGAAGCCATTCCAAACAATATTACTTTTCTCCTTTCTTTATTGTGAAGTGTTACAGTAGCGGGCCTTCTGGGTTTCAGTGCTAGAACGGTACATTGGGATGGGGGGCTACCTTCTGTTTACTGTACTGAGCTGGGTATGCACCAGGTTTTCTGGGCATATCAAAGTTAACTTCCTGGGTTGTGCTTGCCTTGGAGGTTTTGTTTGGTTTTTGGCGGGGATGGGGTGGGGAGAGGAAATGTTATTGCGGTTGATGAGGGTTAAAGTAAGCTCAGGAGGATGGATTTTGAGTAGCAAGATGTGTTCCCTTTCAGCTGAAGCTTATAAGCAGAATGATGTATACCACCCTGTACCTGTTTCTGGGTCGGTTGTGTTTCAGGAACTCATGAAGACACCTTGATCTTAATGCAATTATTGGATCTCAAGTGCTGCTGCTTAGCCCTCCTCTGAGATTTCATTTGGGGCGTTACTAACACCCTAGCAAGGCCAAGAGGGAATCTGGAGGCTGAGTTGGTGCCATCTCCAGCCTGTTCCTGATTTGCTGCTGGGAATACCAGTGCCTGCTCCATGGCGGTTGGAAAATACCGTTGAAATATTGCTGAAATTCAGAGGGGCTCTGGTGGTTACTGATAGGACTGGGCTCTGACCTGTGTCTTCTGGATCCTCCCCAGTTCATCTTTACCACAGGTGTGCTTTATTACCAGAATGTCGCCATCACTTACAGATAGATTACCCTACTCTGCTCTGAAAAGGTTTCACCCACGTATTTTTTCAGGGGGTTACGTTTGGGTAGGCTATTTAACACCATTTCCCGTTGCTGTATGTATACTTGGTATACTTTGGGAATTTAGTACCTCCATGTCACTTCACTAAGAGCCCAGCAGTACAGGGTTTCTTGGACTTTAAAGGTCTCTCTGAACTCTGCTGATCTTTTCAGAGTGTCTGTGCGTAGCTCTGGGGTAAGGGCTAGCCGGAGGGGAACTTCTTTCATGTGGAAAGCTTAGGGCATAAAGAGCCCTGGGTCTTTGTTTTATGCAGTTACAGCACCGGTTAAAACTTCTTGAATTAATTAGTTTGACACGTGCTTTTTGGAATAATGATACATTGACTTTATTTATTTATTTTAAAATTATTCTCTGTTGGTAACTCAGGAAAACTTTGTATCGGTTTTTAAAAATAACTGTATGTGTAAAATCTGTGCTTCTGTCTCTGTGTCTCTCTCTTTCTTCTATAAAATTTGAGAACACCTTCCCAGTAAATAGTAGACAAATAAATAGTAAGTGAGTAGATTGGATGTACAGAAAAATAATCTGTAGTTTGCAAATGGTAAAAATCAAGACTTGAATCCACTCCAATTTCCCCCCCCAGTAAACCTGACATATAATAGTAGTGACAAGTTTTTAAATATAGACTCTGTGGAAAAACCAAACTTTTTTTCTTCAGTTTTCCTCTTATAGCCATGAATATAGCCGTGGAACCCTTGATATTCTTGGAAGATGGTAAATCATAGGTACCTATGTGTCAGAATTGTAGTTCCAATAGCTTTTCTACCTCTTCATTTTACAAGGAGTGCTACAGAGGGACTGAGGACACAGTGAACATTGCCAGTACCATTTTATGTGTGTGTGTGTATGTGTGTGTATGTTTGTGTGTGCGCGTGCATGTGTGTATGTGTGTGTATATGTATGTGTGTGCATGTGTGTGCACGTGTATGTGTGTGTGTATATGTATGTGTGTGCACGTGTATGTGTATATGTGTGTGCACATGTATATGTGTGTGTATATGTATGTGCACGTGTATATGTGTGTGTATATGTATGTGTGCACGTGTATATGTGTGTGTATGTGTGCACGTGTGTATGTGTGTGTATATGTGTGCACGTGTATGTGTGTGTATATATGTATGTGTGCACGTGTATGTGTGTATGTGTGTGCACGTGTATATGTGTGTGTATATGTGTGTGCACGTGTATATGTGTATGTGTGTATATGTGTGCACGTGTATATGTGTGTGTATATGTGTGTGTATATGTATGTGTGCACGTGTATATGTGTGTATGTGTGTGTATATGTATGTGTGCACGTGTATGTGTGTATATGTATGTGTGTGCATGTGTGTATGTGTGCGTGTGTGTACATATGCGTGCATGTTCGTGTGTGTGTGGGTGCATGGGTGCTTGTGTGTGTATATGTGTGTGTATGTATATGGGTCAGGTCAGTGACCAAGGGCAATGAAGTACTTTATTTACCAAAATTCTCCAAGATTTTAGGTTTTGCAACCACTCTCCTTTGATAAGGAACACAGAAGAAGAATCGATGCCTTTGAATTATGGTGTTGGTGAAGACTATTGAATATACCATGGACTGCCAGAAGAACCAACAAATCCATCTTGGAAGAAGTACAGCCAGAATGCTCCTTAGAAGCAAGGATGGTGAGCCTTCGTCTCATATACTTCGGACCTGTTATCCGGGGGACCAGTCCCTGGAGAAGGACGTCGTGCTTGGTAAAGTAGAGTGTCAGCGAAAGAGAGGAAGACCCTCAATGAGATGGATTGATACAGTGGCTGCAACAATGGGCTCAAACATAACAACGATTGTGAGGATGGTGCAGGACCAGGTGGCATTTCATTCTGTTGTACATAGGGTTGCTATGAGTGGTAACCGACTCCATAGCGCCTAACGACAACAACTCCTTTGATAACGCCTGGCCAGTCCGATAGCTCTGCTTTAGATGTTCATCCTTTTGGGAGGAAGCATGTGGTCTGAAGAAAGGAAAGAGAAGGCTTGAGAAATCTGGCGAAAGTCAGGAATATAAGCATTAAAAATAATCAGACATTCTTGCACCATGAGCAGCGTGTTCTCTTTGACTTAAAATTTTTTTCTCTTTCTTGGGTGTTTGACACTATAAAAAAGGATTGCTGTTTCAACTTTAGATATTTTAGGGTTCTCCTTTTAGCTTTCAGTTGTAAAGGCTTGTAAAATTAGATTAGGCTTCTCTCTTTATTTGAATAAACTTTGCTTCCTTTGGCTTCTGTGGGTATTTTTCTCTTAGAAAGCGGTCTTATCTATTTTCGTTTTCCTTAATGGGTCTTGCATGACAACACCTCCTTGGCATTTCCTTAGAGTTTGCTGTCTTGAATTCCCCAACCAAGCGGAAGGGGTTTGTTTGCAAAGGGCAACTGTAATATAAGTGAAAATTAAAGCAGCCTTGTCTTTTTAGACAATTTTGCTTAAGCCTTGAAAATATTTCCGTGTTTTCATTCTTTATAGGCTCTTAAACTGACTCCCTGTCATTATTGAGACATCTGAGCTAGATAGGTTACTTAAAAAATAAAAGTGGTTGAGAGGCAGAGGTTTGTCAAAACAACACAACTTCTCTTTTTCTGGCTCAAAACTGAGTGTTTTACCACATTGGCAGTTGTTAGATAAAAAAGATCATATTTAATCTAAAGAACCAACTTTTCATCTTTGGAATTGTAGGTATTCTGGGAACAGGGCAAAAATAGCTAGAGTTTTAAAGTGAAGCATTTGTGTTTTATGAACTTGCTCCAGAGGTTAAAGGTACTGTTATGGCAATGTGTTTTTCACTTGATTTTAGTGTAAATGAGATACTTCTATTTAAGATGTGTAAATTAAGGTTTGGGGGTTTGCAGTTGTTAGACATACGTATGTATATATTTTATGGTTGTATATGCAATGCTGCTTGGCCTTTGTTAGGTCTGGTGACTTGCCTGCAGTGCTGCTTGGCCATGATCATCAGCAAACATGGATCCCCCGAGTGTGTTCTGTGTCTGGTATCAGTGCTGGGGATATAGAGATGAGTAAGCTAGCCCTTACCCTCACTCGAGATCATCTTACTTTGTAGGCAGCTAATCACAGGAGTCCCTGGGTGGCACAGACAGTTAAATGCTTGATTGCTCACCAAAAAGTTGGCAGTTCAAACCCACCAGAGGCACCTTGGAAGCAAGGCCTGGTGATCTATTTCCAAAAGGTCACAATCTTCAAAACCCTGTGGAACAGTTCTACTTTGCCCACATGGGGTCGCCTTGATGTCGGAATCGACTGGACCACAACTAACAACAATTAAATTAAGGCGCGAGTGGGAGCTCAGAGGAGAGAGCAGCACCGTAAACCCCCTTTTAGCCACATCTCCCCACTCACCTGGATACGTGCAGCACCTGACCACAGAGTCAAGGCCTCCCTGCTGTGGTTTCCTCACCTCCACCATCTTAGTTTTTAAATAGGTGAAGATGAGAACTGGTTGGAAAGCAGTGGGTTAGGCTGTGTGATTGCATAGTCTGGGTTGACTCTTAGCCCACTGTTTAATAGGTCTGTAAACTTGGGCAGGAGGTAGCCCTGGTGGCACAGTGGTTAAACACGTGGCTGCTAACTGGAAGGTCAGTAGTTTGAAACCACCAGTTGCCCACTCGGCGGGAGAAAGATGTGGCAATCTGCTTTCATAAAGATTACAGCCTTGGAAACCCTATGGGGCAGTTCTGTGGTGTCCTGTAGGGTCTACGGCAACGGGTTTTGGCTAAGCGTGGGCAAGTTACTTCTTAACCCTCTCAGTCTGTTTCCTTGTCTGCAAATATAGGAGCAGGAGCACTGCCAAGCAGGCTCTAAGGATTGGAAAGTGATTTGACTTTTGGTTGAGCATTCAGTAAGTGGTGGCATTATAATCTGGGTGATGACCTGTGGCATCAGAAATCACATCCCCCCATTTAGAGGGGCCTCGTTTTAAATGTCACTAAGGGAGCGTGGACTCTGGCAAATTGCCACGCTTCGATAAACTGTTTAATCCACTCAGCCTTCACTGCAGTGATGAGCTCATGACTGGCACAGGTAGCACCGTTGGTGGGGACCCTACCCCCATGTGTGTCTGTGTCCCCCCACCCTGGGCAGCGAAGGTTTCCCTTGCTTGCAGAGATTTGAATTCCTGGGATTTGGAACACCAGAGGAGTTTTCAAAGGAGGCCCTTTTGAATGGAACCTCTGTCCAGCCCGGAGCCCTCATCCTCCCATTCAGCCCTGAGTACAGAAGTACTTTTGATACCATCTGCTGAGTTGTCAGCTCTTGTGGAGGTAAAACAGCTAAAGTGGCACAGGGGGAGATTATTAAGGGCATGGCCATCTAAATGGGCGCCCTTTAACAAAAGTCTGGCAATAAACCGAATTTCCTCATTCTAAATGGCCATGAAGAAAGCTCCAAGCGTGTGTTGCACAAAGCTTTACTGTTGTCTAACTGGGGTCTAGCAGAGGGCTGTGAGGCTCTCCCAGACTTGGTAAAGCCCCCTTCTTCTCCTTGGCCTTTCAGGGCCTGGTGCTCTCTGTGTGGGTGTAATTGGAACTGGGAAAGAAAGGGGATTATGGAAAGCAATAGTCTGCTTTCTGCTAGTTTCCAGCAGCTGCTTTGGGCTGGTGGAGGATAGGGGAAGTGGGGTGTTGTGTGCGTGGTAGAGGATTCAAGTGGTTGCCATACGCGGAAAAGTGACCCACATGTATGTTTCATATATGTGTGTGTGTGTGTGTGTGTGTGTGTATAAAATTTACTTTTTAGCTTTATCTTGATGGTTGTGGTTTTTCTAGGTTTGGGGTGGCCAAGTTAATGGGTGTATAGAATTAAAATAAGTTTTCGGCTCATTTTTTAATTGATTGGAGAATAACCAGAGTCGTTATGAGTGTGCAAAAATTTACACGAAAGGAAATGTGACTAAAGTAACGATTTTCAGAAGATTTTAAATCCACCAGTGCTAGCAAAGAAGGCTTTAGTATTCATGGATCGTAGAATACATAGCAGGTTGAAAAATAGCTCGTGAAAATTTATATGAGAAGCAACGGAGAGGAATTAATAGAATTCTCATGTGAATATTTTATAAAATAGTGTTGTTTTCTAATTTTGGAAATCCTCTTTAATTTAGAAAGAACTCTCCTGGTGCATTTAAAACATAGGCTGACTTATAGAAAAAAATGACTGTGCATAGCTGCTGGGCCAGCCAACAGAAGGCTGTGGGTGGTGTGGTGGAGAGAGGGCTGGTGAGGGACCAGACCCAGAGAGAGCCAGGCTGTAGGCCCTGTTAGCTTTAAATGCTGTTTTGCCAGAGCAAATAGGAATTGATTACAGCAGTGCTGTCACAGCTCAATGGCTGTGACAACAATCATATCTTTTATTCTTTGTTATGGGGGCTATAGTGACACAGCTTTACTTACGTGGGAAATCTGTGTGGGTTTAGTGTTCCTTAAAGAGGATTTATTTTACATCCTTATAAATATTATTTATTCAAGTAAAGGAATAAGGAGATAAATATCTTTATCTGTATTTATTGTTGTTAGGTGCCCTTGAGTCGGTTCCAACTCATAGTGACCCTACGTACAACAGAACAAAGCCATTCTTACAGTCGTTGTTACGCTTGAGCCCGTTGTTGCAGCCACTGTGTCATTCCATCTCATTGAGGGTCTTCCTTGTTTTCGATGACCCTCTACTTTACCAAACATGATGTCCTTCTCCAAGGACTGGTCCCTCCTGATAACATGTCCAAAGTATGTGAGACAGAGTCTTGCCATCTTTGCTTCTAAGGAGCATTCTGGTGTATTTCCTCCAAGACAGATTTTTTTGTTCTTCTGGCAGCCCATGGTATGTTCAGTATTCTTTGCCAATACCATAATTCAAAGGCAGTCAGTTGTTTGGTCTTCCTTATTCATTGTCCAGCTTTAACATGCATATGAGGCAATTGAAAACACCATGGCTTGGGTCTGGTGCACCCTAGTCCTCAAAGTGACATCTTTTCTTTTTTAAAAAAACACTTTTTTCTTTGGCAGCAAATTTGCCGAATGCAACACGTCATTTGATTTCTTAACTGCTGCTTCCGTGGATGTTGATTGTAGATCCAAGTAAAATGAAATCCTTGAGAACTTCAGTCTTTTCTCCATTTATCGTGATGCTGCTTATTGGTTCAGTTGTGAGGATTTTTGTTTTCTTTATGTTGAGGTGTAATCTGTACTGAAGGCTGTAGTGTTTGATCTTCATCAGTGAGTAGTTCAAGTCCTCTTTGCTTTCAGCAAGCCAGGTTGTGTCATCTGCCTATTGCAGGCTGTTAAGGAGTCTTCCTCCAGCCCTGATGCTTCGTTCTTCATATAGTCCAGCTTCTCGTATTATTTGCTCAGCATACAGACTGAATAAGTACGATGAAAGGATACAACCCTGATGCACATCTTTCCTGATTTTAAACCAGTATCCCATTGTTGTGCTCCAAAAACTGCCTCTTGGTCTTTGTACAGGTTCTGCATGAGCACAATTAAGTGTTCTGGAATTCCCATTCTTTGCAGTGTTATCCATAATTTGTTAGGACTCACACAGTCGAATCCCTTTATATGGTCAGTAAAACTCAGGTAAATGTCTTTCTGGTATTCTCTGCTTTCAGCCAAGATCCATCTGACATTAGCAGTGATGTCCCTTTGTTCACGTCCTCTTCTGAATCTGGCTTGAATTTCCAACAGTTACTTGTTGATATACTGCTGCAACCGTTTTTGAATTATTTTAGCAAAATTTTACTTGTGTGTGATATTAGTGATATTGTTCGATAATTTCCACATTCTTTTGGATCACCTTTCTTTGGAATGGGCACAAATACGGATGTCTTCCAGTTGGTTGGCCAGCTAGCTGTCTTCCAAATTTCTTGGCATAGATGAGTGAGCGCTTTGAGTGTTGCATTGTTTGTTGAAATATCTCAGTTGATATTCTCTCGATTCCTGGAGCCTTACTTTTCGCCACTGCCTTCAGTGCAGCTTGCCCTTCTTCCCTCAGTATCGTTGGTTCTTGGTCATATGCTGCCTCCTGAAGTGGTTGAACGTCAACCAGTTCTTTTTGGTACAGTGGCTCTGTGTATTCCTTCCATCTTCTTTTGATGCTTCCTGTATTTATAGTACTATATATATGTTTATGCATAAAATTGTATGTGTAAATTTTAGTGTTATGTATGTATAGCATTGCACTGTAATATCATACAGAATGGCGTTTCTAAAAACTTGAGTCTTGCTGTTAAATCATAACCCATATTATTGGAAAGGTTATTGTACTGAAGGTCAGGTGACTTGAACTTGAGTCTTAGTTTTGATACTAACTGTGATCTTGGCTGAATCTTTATCTCTGAGCTCAAATTCCTGTTGGTTAAATGAGGATGAGAGAGACTGCTCTTGTTTTTTTTTTGATAATCCATTATGAATATATATATGACGAGGCATGTTTGAAAGTTGGTAGTGACTTAGAAGATGGTATGCTGTACATACTGCATTATAAAGTATATTTCAGTGATATCCGAGGAATTATTTGTATGGATAGTCTTGCAGTATTGTCACTTATCTAATAATTGTGTCTGTTTTAAAGCTCTTAGATTTTCCTAAAGCAGATTATACCTTTATGCTCCAGACTCCTCCCTTTGCAGTCACATTCGTCACTCTATTATCAGCTAATCTAGTGGAAGTAAGCCCAAGACCTAGACCTCCAGATTTCTTCTACAATTTTTTAGCTCGTCTGTCTCCCTTGTTTTGATTCACCATTCTGCTTTTCTTTCTTCTGCATTTTTCCTTACTTATTTACAGACATATCCCTGAAAATCCTCAATGGCTTTTAAGTGAAATAAATATGTCTCAGATTAAAATATTTGTTTCATTACTTCAAACAACTAATGAACTTAGGATCCCTGATGGTCGGCTGCCAGCCTGACATTCTGGATCCTCTTGCAATGCTGTAGAAGTATACAGTGCCTCCCATGAAATGTTCTTCCAAAAAGTGTTCATTGGAATCTAAGGTAAAGCTGGGGATAGAGGAACAAGTTAACAACACAAATAACACCAGGGAAATATCAGATACATCCAAAATAGGAGATATTCTATAAGGCAACGGCTAGTCTCTTCAAAACCAATGTCATGAATATCAAAGGAGTGCTGGGAGGAACTGTTGTAGAAACAATGGGGGTGGGAAATGGGGGGGCATTGGGGAAATTTGAATATAGACGATATTGATAATATGGGGACTATTTTTCTCAGGTGTGATAATGAGGTCTCTTGATGTTGGTAGTTTGTTTTTGAAGTTGTTCAATCAGGAATCTGTCTTATCAAGAGAAATAGATAAATATGTCAAAATGTTAACAAGTGTTGAATGTAGGTATTAGGTAATCAGATACTCATAGTATTTAGTACTGTTCCTTCTGCTTTCCTGTATGTTTGAGAAATTTCACACATTAAAAGTTGAACAAAAAGTATTTTCATTTCTGAAGCAATTATTCTACAGGTTACATTTTAAAATGTATACTCACATGAATTGCTTTATTTCTTTGTCATAATAATCTTTTTTGCCTCTTTTAAACTTACTTGCTGTCATGGATTAAATTAATTCCTCCAAAAAATGTGTGTATCAATTTGGCTGGGCCATGATTTCCAGTATTGTGTGGTTGTTCTCCATTTTGCGATTGTAATTTTATGTTAAGGAGGATTAGGGCCGGATAGTATAACACCCTTACTAAGGTCACATCCCTGATCCAATGTAAAGGGAGTTTCCCTGGGGTGTGGCCTGCACCACCTTTTATCTTGCAAGAGATAAAAGGAAAGGGAAACAAGCAGAGAATTGGAGCTCTCATACCACCAAGAAAGCAGCACCAGGAGCAGAGCGCATCTTTTGGGCCCTGGGTCCCTGTGCCTGAGAAGCTCCTTGACCAGGGGAAGATTGATGAGAAGGACCTTCCTCCAGAGCCGACGGAGAGAGAACCCTTCCCCTGGAGCTGATGTCCTGAAATTTGGACCTTTAGCCTACTTTACTGTGAGGAAATAAATTTCTCCTTGTTAAAGCCATCCATTTGTGGTATTTCTGTTACAGCAGCACTAGATGACTAAGACCCTTGCTTAATACCTGCTTAACCAAACCCAACCCAACCCGTTGCCACTGAGTCGATTCCAACTTATAGCAACCCTATAGGACAGAGTAGAACTGCCTCACAGAGTTTCCAGAGAGCGCCTGGTAGATTCAAACTGCTGACCTTTTGATTAGCAGCCAAGCTCTTCACCACTGCGCCACCAGGGCTCTGCTGCTTTAGGCGTTATTAAATCTTGCACACCGTAATTCGAGGCATTTGATGTTAGAGAATTGCTTGTGAATTGTTGATGCCCCTTGGCCCTGACCCTATGCCTGTCTCACTGGCTGCACCTTTGCCAGCACTGAGGTTGATGTAGTGTGCTGTAAAAGACCTAGTTTTAACCCTCGGTAACGTGGCCTTTGTCCTTGGCTCTGGAGAAATCACCCTTTGAGTAACTGGGATGCCTTGGTGTGGGACTTCCAGACCACACCTGAGGATTTGTGCTGGCGAGTGGGGCTAGCCAGACCAGAAAAGACTCACCTGGGAGGCTGATATCAACTAGCCTAAGGAGGCATGATTTAGCCTGTCATGCAGGACTGGTCGATGAAAAGTCTGAACACTAAGGTTCAAAGAGCGTCCTGGTTGATGCAAACATCTGTTCTTGGGAGGATAGCACAAACCTTGGAACATGGAAGCTTGTTGTTGGGAACCCTTGAAGACCTCGCCCTATGGTTCACTTCATTTGCATCCCTTTTGGCTATAATAAATGTATGGCACACTCTCTGTGAATTCCGTGAGACATTCCAGCCAATTATTGAACCCAGAGGGGCAGTGGAACCAGCAGGTCAGAAAGTAAGGGTATCCTGTGGACTCCTGAGCTTGCGGCTGTCAGTCTGAAGGGGTAGTGGGAAATCAGCCTTGAATTTGTGGCCAGTGGGTCAGAAGGTCTGGGTGTCATGTGGACTCCCCAGACTTGCAGCTGGCATCTGCCTATTTGGCAGTATGAAGGATAGTGTCCTTTAACTTGTGAGCTGTGACTTCGCTCTGGGTGACTAGGGTCAAAGAAAGAGAGTGACATGTGGGCAGCGGGCATTGAGGATGGAGGAGTTGGAATGTGTGGACTGGATCAATCTGCAAACTTTAGGGATTGGATTCATGGTGATTCTTATCACGCATGTACCCTTAACTGCTCGGGTTTTTAGCGGGACTGGTGGTTCAGTGGTAGAATTGTTGCCTCCCGTGTGGGAGACCTGGGTTTGATTCCCAGCTAGGGCACCTGAAGCGCAGCCACCACCCATCTGTTGGTGTTTTGCATGTTGCTATCATGCCTTACAGGTTTCAGTGGAGCTTCAAGACTAAGATGAGGAATAAAGGCCTGGTGATCTACTTCCAAGAAATCAGCCAATGAAAACCCTATGGATCACAGTGGTCTGATCTGCAGCTGGTCATGGGAATGAAGCACTATTTGTTCTGTTGTGCGTGGGGTCTCCATGAGGTGGGGGCCGACTTATGGTAGCTAACGACAGCAGACTGGGTTAATGCTAGTGGGTGATATCCCTGACTATTCCTGGGAAAACTCTCCCTTGCTTGCTAAATCTGACTAATGTAAGTGCCAAGTTTCTACTTTATTATTGTTATTAATTTTTTGAGAGTCTTTGAATTATAGAAAAATGAAGTTATTAGACTGATTTTTTTTTCTTTCTTTTTTTTGAAGGAGTAGTGGGCTGGACAAGAGGGAAGCTGGCTTAGTAGGAAGGATAGAAGTAATGTGTGGGCTTGGTGTATCAGGTAAATTCATTTTCGCCAGGTGATAAGCATCGTATTCTTAAAGATGGACTGTTGGAGGGTTCTGGATCCTAAGAGCAGTCTCTGGCTCTTGCGTCTTTGGGGGTGTCCCCCAGATCTTTTTAAAGTTCCTTCCAGGCAGTATAAATACGTGTGCAATTTGAATTGATTGAGTGGTTTTGAAGAAATAAACCTTACGACCCCAATTTCTGTGTTCAGAGCCTTCTTGCCTAGGAGTTTTTTCCTCTTCTTTTTTTTTTGGGCGGGGGGTGGGGAATCATTTTAAAGTTTTCTTCCCCCCCCACCCCCCCAAAAAAAGGATGTTTTTTCCTAACTTGTTTCCGGCTTCAGGATCTCTAAGCTCACTTCCCTTTATGTTTCCTGAACTAGGCCATCATTCTTTCAAACTCCGTCTGGTCACATAGGTCGAGGCAATTTTTTTCACCTCTTGCTGACAATAAAAAGGGAGCTAAGTGGAACAATGAGCAAGTGACCCAGTCTTGGCGGGGTGGCGGGGGGAAGGCAGTCACATATTGGAGATACTCCTGTAGGAAGAGTGAACTAAGAGCCAGGTTGCAGACCTGTTACTCATTGGAAGTTGGGTGGAGAAGTCCAGTAATTCAGTTTGAGTTTCATTACCTTTTTTTGTTTAAAACTGTGAAGAATTTGTCTCTTCCTCACCAGCATGGCCCTGCGGAAACTCTTCAGTTTGGAATTCCTTTCTTTTGAACACTTGTGCCGATTACTTCAGCATGTCTTCAGCTTTTGGTTTTCTCTCCAGAATGGTGTTGTCGTTCACGTCTCAGACCTCAGGAAAGTATCTCAGTGCTGACCATTTGGTGTGAACAAACGTCTCACCTTTGGAGATGTTTCTGCTTCTGTTTTTATCCAAATCGGAGTACTCAGTGGGCAGAGTTCTTGTGCTGCTGGCTTCAGACTGGCCTCCCTGAAAAAGATGTTCCCCTTAAATGTCACCGTATGTGGGGCTTACAGCAGGTTGTCTTAGCCTCTAATCAGGCAGGAAATTCGGTTTAATAATTGCTGTGACAGCTAGGCTTGCTAATAACGGGGTTAGAACGTGCTATAAAATTCTGTTGGCGTGTGCTCAGACCTGTTATTTTTTTCCCTTTTTCTTGCTCTCCCACAAATGAAACTGCCTTTCGGATTTGGTGTCTTATTATAAACTGGCACTGTTGTTTCAGTAAAAGATTGGGTTTCAGACTATTTTGGAGTAGATAATTGAAGCACAGATTTTCCTTCGTTTTTCCTTAATTGTTACTTATTTGTATCCTTTCTCTTTCCATGTGGCTTATTACTGCAGTTACTTAAACTGCCTCTCTAAATGTATGATTATCCTGCATCATAATCATTGTAATATTTTAATATCATAATGAGCTGGGGTGCTAAAGTGAGTTTCTGTTTGCATTTCTGAGCTCATTTAAGGGATATCCTTTTCAGTAAGGTTTTGATCTGTTTCCTCTGTCATTGACCAGTGGACTTGGAGGGTAATAGAGCATCACTGATCCATTCTGTCTTTTAATAATAGTAACTGCTTTTACCAAATAATAAAGTATCGGCTTAGAAAAGACAAAGTGGGCCTCTCAAGGGGCCAAAAAGAGTGCTTTATTCAGTCCTGAAGAAGTCTTGGATGGCGCAGAGCCCTCGACTACTAGCTGAAAGCCTGGCAGTATGAACCCACCCAGAGGTGCCTTGGAAGACAAGCCTGGTGATCTGCTTCCGAAAGGTCACAGCCTTGAAAACCCTATGGAGCGGTTTTACTCTGCACTCGTGGGGTCGCCAATGAGTCAGAATCACCTTGACAGCAGCTGACAGCGCCAACAACATTTAGTGCTGAAACCCAGCATTGCCATCCTCAGTATTAAGGTTTTGACTTCTGTTTTATATGCTGTTGGTTAGTGTCCTCGGCCATTTTAGATGTTGTATGTTATTCCTTAACGTTCGTCTGTAGAAACCACGCAGTTCGCTGTTTTCCTGTGCAGACCTTGAAGTAACACAGGGACACCCCCCTCTTTTTGCTCTCCTGCCCCCCAGAATATTGGTTGGCAATGTGTGTGTTCCTTTCCCTCTTGATGGAGGGGAGAGGGTGGGGCTAGGTGAGTGGATAGATTTGTTCCAGAGCAAAGGGGTCTTTAGCCAACACTGTTGATGTTGTACTTAGACAGCTAAATCTAAGGGTTTTAGGAGCTACTCCGTTAAATGTCTGATAAAAGAAACACCCGCTTCTGGACTTTCAGCGCTGCTGCTGTTTTTCACTCCATAGTGAAAAGTTGTGGGTTCTCAACAGGAACAGGATACCGATGGCCACATTTGGGATCCCGTTAAACCGTTGCCATCGAGTTGATTCCGACCCATAGCGACCCTACAGGACAGAGTAGAACTGCCCCATAGGGTTTCCAAGGAGCGGCAGGTGGATTCGAACTGCTGACATTTTGGTTAGCAGCCGAGCCCTTAACCACAGTGCTCCTCAGTTGCTATAATCTGCTCAAATCCTTCTAATTTAAAACTGTAATGGCATTTGGTTATAAAAGCTACAAGGAGAAAGACATCTGTGAGGGTTTATTTGGTAGGTGCTAATTTTGTAAAAAATTTTTTTTAGATAAAAAGAAGATTAATCTTTACTTTTTGCTTTTGCAGAAATCTTGTCTCTTCTTGGAAATAACCACAATTCACTGTATCCTAAATGTTGTTAAGTGACTTGGCTTTTTTTTTCTTTTCTTTTTTTTAAATAATGGGAACATTAACTGGGTGATTATTTTAGAATCGTATTTGCTCTTGTGTTGTTATTTAACTAGAGCAAGTTTCCACTCCCATGAACGGGTGTTTACTGAGGGTGAGCTAGCTAGCTGCTGCTGCAGTTGTAATGTGAGGCGTCAGCAAGTCCCTGGCTTCCTGGGGCTTGTAGACATGCCACTTCATTCTTAAATAGAAGGGTGGTCGTGTTGGATGGGATTTTGAGAAAAACAAGGATAAGTTAATGGGAATGGAGCGGGGTTTGGAATTGATTCAAGGTTTTCGTGGTATGTACTTCTGCAATTTATTTGAAATGAATTAGGTTCTCTCTTACATGTTTAGATATTAAGCTATAATAAGGTTGTGGTATTGTGATGCTTTGCAAATGGTTAACATGCTGAGCTGTTAACCACAAGGTTGGAGGTTCGAGTCCACCCAGAGGGTACCTCAGAAGAAAGGCCTGGCGATCTACTTGGGAAAAATCAGCCATTGAAAACCCTGTGGAGCACAGTTCTACTCTGACACTCGCGGGGTTACCATGAGTGGTAGTCGACTCAACAACAGTTGGTTATTGTGATGCTTATTAAGAAATGTCTGAGTTTCTGAGTCATGATTTTGAGCCGTTGGCTGGGTTGTATATTTAAAGGGAAGTCTGGCAGAAAGCAATGGGATGACCAACAACCCTGGAGGCATTGCCTCTCTGCATTGCACGTGCAGACGGGCCGGGCCTTGAACTTCCAGGCAGCCATAGACTGCTAGGAACGAGACACCCGTACCCACTGGCCTCAGCCATCCCACGGGTGCTACGTTCGTCTCTGACTTAGCCGGGCCCATGAGGCACTTACACAGCGTTGGCAGAGGGAAAGCCAGCATGCTCCTTAGAAGCAAGGATGGCGAGATTTCATCTCATGGACATGTTATCTGGGGGATCAGTCCCTGGAGAAGGACCTCGTGCTTGGTAAAGTATAGAGGGTCAGTGAAAAAGAGGAAGACCCTCAATGAGATGGATTGACATAGTGGCTGCAACAGTGGGCTCAAGCATAACAGTGATTGTGAGGACGGCGCAGGACCGGGCAGTGTTTTGTTCTGTTGTACACAGCGTCTCTGAGTCAGAACTGACTTAACAACAGCAACAACGTAGAAAGCAAACAGTAAACAATAACAACAGATTCCCAAAGAGGATGCACTTAGCCTTCGCCAAATTACCCATGTCCATTCTTATGTTGCTAGGCAGGTGCATTGTGGTTCAAGTCTGATGCTACATTCATGTCATCACTGTCTCCAGCTACCCCCATGCTCCTTGGGTGGCCTGCACGGCTCCTGAGGCTTCTGCTCGGCCGCTGGGCCTCACTGGCCTCTGCTGCCGGCCCCAGCCGTGCCACTCGGGCCTGTGGAGCTCTCTTGCCACTATGCCATCTGGGCTTCCACTCCCAGGGGGAAGGCGTGCAGCCCCTCCATTGGGCACACCCAGGCTTCTGCCCTGCACGGGCAAGTGTTACAGCTCTTTTAGCTCTGCTGGCAAGCTTCCTGCCCAAAGGTACTCAGCTCTGGCTCCAGGGTCCCCAAGCCCACCGCAGTTGCCTCGCTCCAGGGGCCTAAGCCCACCGCAGCTGCCTTGCTCTGTGGGCCAGCAAGCCCACCGCCATTGTCTCTCACCGTCTCGCACCATCTTTAGTGTTACAGCTCTCTCTTCTGGGTCTAGGAGGTTCTCAGGGCAGGAAGCCTAGGTCCAAAGGACGCGCTCTGCTCCAGACATTTCTTGATGATAGTGAGGTCCCCCTGAACCTATGTGGTGTTGACCTTTACATAAGTGTAAAAAAAAAAACCTAAAACCCGTTGCTGTTGAGTTGATTCTGACTCATAGTGATCCTATAGGACAGAGTAGAACTGCCCCACAGGGTTTCCAAGGAGCGGCTGGTGGATTCGAACTGTGACCTTTTGGTTAGCAGCCAAGCTTTAACCACTGTGCCACGGGGGTGCCATAAGCCTACTCCTTGTCAGTTTCAAGGCACGGCCCTCCCAGCAGGACCATGAACTGACCGATCCCTTCAGTAGACCTAAGTCACTCTGTTTGCATAGTCGCAGCCAATCATCTTGAGGGAGTTATAAGACCATGGCTAGAAAGGCCTAGAAAGGTGTTTCATTGCATCACAACCCTAATAGCTGACTTGTATCAGTGAGATAAAAGTCTTCTGGCGTTTTTTAATTTGCTATCAGCAAAATTAAATTTTACAAACATATTTACTAGGAAAATGAACTCAGCTTAATGCCCATCTCTTCCGTTATTATTGATTTGTCAGAATCACTTGTTCTTCAACAAGTAAGTTTTGGGCTTTAGAGTTGCGGGTAGTTTATTTCATAGTAACAAGATGTTAACATACATGTAGTTTGAGCCCTCAAAATGATTATTTAAAATTATATTTTAGGTCTAAATTTTACACAAAAGTATATTTTTGTTCATTCTGATTTTTATAAAATGATTTACAAAAGATTTGTAAAGCTCCATGGTAATGCTAATTTAGATTTGCCTTGCACCTCAGCCAGCCTAGGACCCAGAGTTGTCCCAATCGATAATTTAAGCTGGAATGGACAACTGTCACCAGGTGGCGCCAGATCGTGGCCAGGGTCCAGATGGATGTGGATCGCTGTGTGTTCCCCCTGCCATCTGTAGAGGCATCCTGGTCATCTCACTTAATGACCACCGCAACAAAAAGCAACTCTACCTCTTACAAGATCGAGCGTTTCGTACCACATTTAGAGAGTTTTGCTGTTGTTTGTTAAACAGCTAACGGAAGTATACTTTTTAAAAGGAATAAAACTGTAGTTGTGACATGTTACAACACGTATTGTCATATGGGGCTTTCCAAGCTGTTTCTCTGTTTGGTGTCTTTAAGACCTGAGGTTATGAACTACCCCAGGGCAGGGGCACTGTGGAGGAGCCGCTCGTGATACCTAGAAATTCTTGATTTATAGTAAGAAAGAGATGCTGATACTGAATTGGATGATCAGAATTGGGAAAGGAGCCAAAAATAAAAAATCAAGCAAACCTTCTTGTACCCTGCTGGGGTCTCGATTAATTTGCTGGGGAGAACTTTTCTAGACCACTAGGATCTAAAGTGAGATGACTTTGAACCTTGCCATTTTAGTAAGTTACATCCCCTCTCTCTGTGTCTGTTTATACTCAAGGCCAAGTCTCCTTTAACTATGCTAGACCCGCCTCTCTCTCCTGCCCAGTTGTAAGTCTGCTTTCCATTCATGCCTTCCGCTCAACCAGCCGCCCAGTTTCCACTGAGATCCAGGTACCTGCTGGAAAAAAGGGGAGCGTTTTTCCACTTACCACTGTTCCTAGCCCTTGACCTCCCTGGTTGAATTTCATCCCTGCCCCTGTATTCACAGCTGTGTGAATGCCTTGCAGATGGCAGACAAACGCTTTGGTTGTACCCAGCCACCAGTAGTTAACAAGGCCAGACCCACCACTGTCGTTCCCTTATTCCCATGATGGTTTGAAATGCACAGCGCTCCAGGATGGACATGATAATTTGAAGAATCGGAGACTGTAATGAGAAGACTCCTAATTGACCGTGCTCACTGTGATTCTTTAAATAGAGGCAGAATCCGTACATAATTTACTAAAGTACTAAGAGCGCAACGCAGTAGCGAGATGCCTTGTGATTGACGGTTTAGAAACCTAATTGCTGGTGGTCCTGACTCAGGTTCACAGCGTGTTGGGAGAGCGCTTTTGTGGGTCTCTCAAGTCGTGTGTCCCCCGCCCCCACATGACAAGGCAAGGCTGCAGGCAGGACTGTCGGCCCCTGTGTGATTTGCTTTGCTGAGGTGCAAAGTCTGTTAGTCAGGTGTGTGTTGAAAGCATATTGCCCAAATACACATTGTTTTTCTTGGCCTCTACTGGGATGTGACCCCTGGTGGAGAGGACTGGGGCAAAGGACCGACAGCTTTGTTCAGCATCTCAGCCGTCTGAAAATCAGTCAGAAACGAATTCCTTATTTTTTATTCTCTTGCAAGGACCGATTGTCTCCCCAGAGCTTACGGTGAGATCTCCCCCGTTTTAAGCAAACTTTATATCTGAATGTGCAGTTGACACACATGTAAAAGCGTACCCAGTTAGATTTCTTGAAAACTTAATGAACCTTGGTGGATGTGACAAAAATGTCTTTGCTCTAAGTACCAGCTTCAGGAGCCACCTACTAATTGAAAGGAGGCGTGGCTGTAGAAACGTTTGCCTCTTCGTGACTTGTACTCTTTAAACTGTGGGCTATTGTGACTCCCTTTCCAAAGACCCGGATGAGATTATTTTGTGTGTCTCTGTCCGAGAAAAGAGGAAAAAGGGAAGTTGCTGGTGAGCTTTCTCAGTTACCCCCCAGTCTCAAATTACAGTGTGTTTCACTGTCATTGGAGCCCTGGTGGCTCCCTGCTTAAGAGCTCGGCTGCTAACCAGGTCAGCAGTTCGAATCCACCAGCCGCTCCTTGGAAACCCTATGGGGCAATTCTCCTCTGCCCTTTAGGGTCGCTAATAGTCAGAATCGACTCGACACCAGTGGGTTTTGGGCACTGTCAACAGTCGATGGAAAAAGTAGCGCGTAAATAAACACGTTATGAATGAAGTCCTGTTTGGAGTTCACGTTGCAGTCAGGTTTATATAATGTAAAGAATGGTTTATGCAAGCATGTTAATTAACATGGCTGGGGATATGCCAGGCACTGTGTTGGACTCGACACACATCGTTGTGGTCCAGCCCTCATCTTCATTCCGAGGTCTAGGTACAGATGAGAAGACTGGGTTCCCAAAAGTTAAGTAACATTGCTCAGGACCTGGCCCCTCAGCCAGGAATTGAACCTGGACCTGAGCCCACACTGTTGACCACTGTGTCTCCTACTTTCATGTTGCTCACTCTGCCTTGATTTCCCCGGTTTGGCAAGGCTCAGTTTCTCTGTATTGGGTTTTGGGAAAGTGGAACAACTTCACGTTAGTGGAGGGTAGTGCTTCACAAGTGCTGCTGAATCTGAGAGCCCCTCGTGCTTCCTTGTGCCCTGGGGGACCCTCGTGGCCCAGCACTTCGTTCCTGACTGGAGCACCTGAGGCAGGAATTACACCTGTCTTGGTTTCTGTAGTTTCCACTGTTAGAGACCCTGTATGGCAGCTGTGTTGCATGACAGTGTGACAAGAATAGGACAAGGGAGTGCAGCAAGGGGGAGGGAAGGAAGACACTGCCAACAAAGCAGAATCCCTAAGCGGATGTGTCTGTCTGTCTGTCCGAGAGGCCCATTGCTGGGCAAACAGGAAGGGGGCTGAAGGTCCCAGAGGTGGCCTGGAGTTTGAATCATTGCTGCTTCCCTTCAGGGTTTTGTTTCCTTCTTTTATTTTAATTGTAAAAATCGTCATAAAGTAAAATGGATTTGTTTCCTTTTGGTGTATAGTCTGTGAATTTTAACACACGCATAGATTCGTATAGCCGACATCACCATCAGAATACAGAATAAGCTCCGTGTGCTGTTCTTTCCGTTCAGATTTTGAAGCAATGTCTTAATGGCTGAGAGGCTTGTGCTCTTCTGAGGCATGCTCCTTGCTGGGACCCAGGAACGGGGCTGTGGAGGGGCGTGGGTGTGGCTGAATGTGGCACCCCTCCCTTGCAGCCAGTACTTGGTGGAGTTTACTCTCAGGCAAGCTGGAGGGCTCTCTTCAGGAGTTAATGGTGGTGCGTGTGTATGTCAGAGCTGGGTCTCGTTGCTCCTTTTATCATTGTTCATTTTACTTATCGTTGGCATTGATAGGTTCTCTAGGAGCCCTGGGGGCTCAGTGGTTAAGAGCTTGGCTGCTAACCAAAAGGTCAGCAGTTCAAATCCACCAGGCGCTCCTTGGAAACCCTATGGGGCAGTTCTTCTCTGTCCTTTTGGGTCACTATGAGTCGGAATCAACTCGACAGCAGTGGGTTTTATAGTAGCATTTCAGTACGTCCCCCATCAGTCTTAACTCTTCAGGGTTCCTACATATTGTCGTTGAGTGGCTTTGGAAGGCTGTTATCTGTTACAGTTTAGGAAAGCGAGTTCCTCAGGGCAGCTGGCTTATGTCCCTAAGGAACAGCACAGGCACCTGGCCTTGGGAAAGGAAAAGCCCTGTCTACTCTCAAAGGCAGGTGAGGGATAGTTGTGCACCTCAGAAGCGAGTCACCTCTGGGGTCATATTGGCCTCCTCTGTTGGATTGTATTTCCTGTGAAGAACATGCATCTCACCAGGTTTACTCCTGGATGGTCGTTGAAGTGGGGAAACTTATGGGGTTGGCTTTGCCGGGAGAAGCCTTCCGAGAAGGGTATGTCTTCTGAGAAGTTTGAAAGTTGTACCTCCTATCCTCAGGATTGGAGGAAGACTCATTAACAGCCTGCATTATGCAGATGACACAACCTTGCCTGCTGAAAGTGAAGAGGACTTGAAGCACTTACTGCTGAAGATCAAAGACCAACAGCCTTCACTATGGATTACACCTCAACATAAAGAAAACAAAAATCCTCACAACTGGACCAATAAGTAACATCATGATAAACGGAGAAAATATTGAAGTTGTCAAGGATTTCCTTTTACTGGGATCCACAATTAATGCCCATGGAAACAGCAGTCGAGATAACAGACAACGCATCGCATTGGGCAAATCTACAAGAGATCTCTTTAAAGTGTTAAAAAGCAAAGATGTCACTTAAGGACTAAGGTGTGCCTGACCCAAGCCATGGTGTTTTCAATTGTCTCATATGCATTCAAACGCTGGACAGTGAATAAGGAAGACTGAAGAAGAATTGATGCCTTTGAATTATGGTGTTGATGAAGAATATTGAATATACCATGGACTGCTAGAAGAACAAACAAATCTGTCTTGGAAGACGTACAGCTAGAATGCTCATTAGAAGCAAGGATGGCGAGACTTCATCTCGCATACTTTGGACATATTATCTGGAGGGATCAGTCCCTGGAGAAGGACATCATGCTTGGTAAAGCAGAGGGTCAGTGAAGAAGAGGAAGACCCTCAACTAGATGGATTGACACAGTGGCTGCAGCAGTGGACTCAAGCATAACAACGATTGTGAGACGGTGCAGGGCCAGGCAGTGTTTCGTTCTGTTGTACAAAGGGTCGCTATGAGTTGGAATCAACTCGACGGCACCTAACACCACCACCACCTCCTCCTATATGAGGTTGTTTTTAAAGATCTGTGATTACAAATTACTGAATAGATTCATCACACATGTACCTATCACTCCCTACTCAGCCTTCATTAGAGCCGTGATTATTCATTGAGAATACATTTAACGAGGGCCTGCTGTGTGCCAGGCACTGGGCTAGGTGCTGGGGATGCTGCTTTGATTCGTGATTTGCCATCTGGTTTTTTTTTTTCCTTCCCCATAAAACGAAAGTTCTTGAGGCACCTTGAGGGCTGTTTGCCCATAGCAGACCTGGTTTACATCTGTTGTCCAAGCGTAATTATTATTAGTGCCCCGTTCAATCTCAAGTGTCCTGTTTGGATGGTACATTCATCTGGTCACCCTAGTGAAGGGAGAAGGGAGATGGGGCACTTAACAGTCAGTGTTTTGGTTGGCCTGGTAGTTACGTGCATCTGCTCTTGGCCTTCTCCCACGCCATCAGGGCCACACCTGTTTGTTGTACATGTCCGGGAGATGACAGCCAGGTAATAGCTCTGCTTGTTAACAGGTGATCCAGGTGGCCGTGTTTGGAAGGGGGTGCTTGTTGGTTTTTTATCGAGAATATGCGTTTTGGTGGCATTATTCCCCAGGGAGCCACGGTTGCAGTTATTCTGCATTTTCTGGGGGAAGTTAGAAAATACAGATGCTCACACCCCACTGCTGGCAGTTTTGATCCAGTAGATCTGGGCGACGCTCATGCATGTGTAATGAAAAACAGAATAAAGAACACCCAGCAACAACAACAAGACTCCCTCTGGTGACTGTCAGCCAGGTTTGAAGAACCACTGCTGTCAGTGGAGACTGTGGTAGACGCCAGTCACAAATGCTTGGTCCTTGCCTGCGAAGGGCGCCTGTGTGTACTCTGAACGTCCAGGGCTGTGGTGAGTTGCTGGAGGGCCCTGGCTGGCCTGAGGAGACAGCCGTGCCACGGCTCTAGCGATTGGTTCCTTGTAGAGATAGAGGTCCCACTTGAACAAATTTATTTTTCTTAGACTAGAAATCTGGGTTTTTAAAATGTGCAGTCTCCTAACTGTAAATGTTCAATTAAAACAGAAAAGATAAAAAGCAAGCAAACAAACAAACAATATAACCCTTACGGGAAATGTGATTTCAAATTTAGTCAATGAATTAACTAGAGAGAACCCCCGGCCCCTAAAGAGAACAACAAAAAACAAACAAACAAAAAAAAAAAAACCAACAAAAAAAGAACTTGTTGCCATCAAGTCGATTCTAACTCATAGCAGCCCTATAGAGACAGAGCAGAACTGCCCCATAGGATTTCCAAGGAGCGGCTGGTGGATTTGAACTGCTGACCTTTTGGTGGCAGCCCGAGATCTTAACCACTGGGCTCCACACCAGAGAGAAGAACCTTGCTGTTAGCCTCTAGAGAGTGTTTCTGGCTGTGGAACTCAGGGGAGGTGCCTTGATAAGATGCCAGGGTGATCTGAAAGGGGAGAAGTGCAGCCGTAACAAGATGACAGGCTGAGGTTATTGTTAATGCTGTTCTGTTAATCGGCTTTCGTTCGTATTGTTCAGTACTTGGATGTTGTAACCTCACAGCCCAAGTAGCCATATAGCAATTATTAATATTCAGCGATGTACACCAGGATTTATTTTTAAATTAAATATTTTTCCTCATTTCCCATGATTATTGTTGTTAAAGAAAGAAGGGTTTGTTTTCAGTGCTTATTAGAAAATTGTAGCCAGGTTTTACGAATAGAGTCTGAGTTTTGCTTGAAAAATGACCTGTGTCCCTGCTAAAGAGAAGACGTGTAGTCAGGCCTGAGTGGAGAAGCCTTGCAGCTTTTTTTGGCCGGAGCCTCTGGCTTTGCCTCTCGTAGTGCTCTCTCGATCACTCAAGCTTGCGCCCTGCACGAGGACCTGGCCAGTGCTGAGAACGCGCCCCGAGAGAGGGTCCCCCAGCTCTGTAGTATACCATTCGATGCCTGTTGTCCCCGAGACACACTGCAGTGGGGTGGCCTTTGGGTGGGTGGCTGTGTCTGCTGTCGATAACAGGGAGCTTAGCATGTCCTTGTCGTTGAAGTTTGGACAGAGTGACCAGCTGCCTGGAAGCAGTCGAGAAGGCCCGGGCTGAGGCAGCAGAGCAGCGAGCGTGGCCCATTCTTGGTGCCCGTGAGAGCTTTTCTGTGTAGATTAATTCTGGCTCATACCGTTCTAAGTGGCAGGGCAAGTCACTCATCACACCCGTCGGCCCTCTGCCCAAATGACAGGGTGTCAGAGAGGACTTCCTGACCACCCAGCGTAAAATAGCAACCGCCACTCCTGGTACGCCCTCTTCTCTTTGCTCTGCTAAGATTAGCCCTGTAGTTTTTTTCTTTGTTTTAACCATCAAATGTAGAACTGTAACAGTATATTCCTTTGTTTATTGCTTGGGCCCGTGTCCTGGAATGGGAGCACAAACTGCTGCTGTGATCACTCTTGTAACCCTAGTGTCTAGACCCCCCAAAACCCCAAAAAACCAAACCTGTTGCTGTCGAGGCGATTCTGGCTTATAGCGACCCTGTAGGACAGAGTAGAAGTACCTCATAGGGTTTCCAAGGAGCAGCTGGTGGATTCGAACTGCCAACCTTTTGGTTAGTGGCCAAGCTGTTAACCACTGTGCCACCAGGGTCCCACCTTTCACGTAAAGCACAATTAAAAAAAAAAGAAAGAAATTTAAAAAAATATTCATTTTACTTTTAATATCATGGATTTGGTATAATTGTGGCTTGAAGAGTTCAATTTAGTGTTCTGTTTCTACACACAGTTCTGTAGGGTAGTTTTGGATGCTTGTGGCTATAGTTGAAGAGAATGACTTCGTCGGACAGCAAGTCATTGACAAACTTTGTCTCATCAAGGGCTTGATGGAAGGGAACAGGTGGATGTGGGCTGAATCACAAGGTTTGTATCCCAGGGAGGAAAGGAGCAGTGCTGGGGGTTCCACCCACCACCCCAGGTTAAATGCGTTGTAAGGCAGAGCTAATTTGGCATCGTGAGAGCTAATTCAGCGGTCACACCGATTTGTGAGTGCTCACATTCTGTTATCTGTGACTTGCTTAGTCAGCACAGTGTGTGGGGCCACTGCCTCTGATCCCCTGAGCAGTGTTGAAGCCTCAGTTCTTTCTCCTTTGTCATCCTCCAGGTCCTTCCCTTTGACACTGACAGTCCCAAGCTTTGCAGAGTGGGCAGCTTATAGGTGGTGCTGTCGCAGGGTTGGTGGGCAGTGCTTTGGGGTGGTTCCTTGGCGGCTGCCAGATTTTTCAAGGCACCTGGGTTGCAGCAGAGAGGCATGTGGAACGAGTCTGGTGATTGACTGAAGGTGGGATTAAGAGGAGTTGAGGGGAGGAGGCCTTAACAAACTAGTTCACTGGAAGCTTCCTTCTTCCCTAGGTGGCGAGCGGGGAAGGGCAGATAAAAGTGCATGAAGGGAGGCATACCCTTGACTGCCCACAGATGCTTCTTGTTCACCAGTTTTTACATTCTGTCTTCTATCTGTGGGGGCACTGGTAGAATTCTCTCCTTCTATGCAGGAGATGTGCATTCCATTCCCAGCTAGTACATCTCACGGGCAGCCACCACCCATCTGTCCATGGAGGCTTGTGTGTTGTTATGATGCGGAACAGGTTTCGGCAGAGCTTCCAGACTAAGATGGACTAGGAACAAAGGCCTGGAGAGCTACTTCTGAGAATCAGCCAGTGAAGAACCTACGGATCATAATGGTGCCTGCGGTTGCCATGAGTGGGGGAGGGAAGCTACTTGTGGCTGTTAACAAGTCTTTCACCCTCAGGCTGTTGTCAGTTACTGAGTGAGATGGGGAGAGGTTCTGGAACTCAGACCTGTGACTTTTCAATCACTGTGGCCTGTAAGGTGCAGAATTTGGTGCTGATCCAAATCAGTGGTTCAGGTACCTAGAGCTTTGAAGCCAGATATACCTTGCCCTTGCCCACTAATCTTCTAATCTCATAAAACCTCCACTTCTCTTCTGTAAAATAACCAAAAAAAAAAAAAAAAAAACCTGTTGCCATCGAGTCGATTCCGACTCATAGCGACCCTATAGGACAGAGTAGCACTGCCCATAGGGTTTCCAAGGAGCAGCTGGTGGATTCGAACTGCCGACTTTTTGGTTAGCAGCCAAACACTTCACCACTGTGCCACCACGGCTGTAAAATAGGGATGCTGTTTTTCTTTGTATGATTGTTGTGAGGAATTAATATATTATGGATTAAAATGTGTGTACACATTTATGCACCAGGTACAGTAAATAAATATTAAAAATATATGTAAACACAGAGGTGCTTCTTCATAGCCCCTTCCTTTGGGGGTTGGGAGAGGAGGTTTATTTATTGGCAGGAAGGAGGAGGACAAGTGGAGACTGAAAAATAGAGGGAAGCATGAATTTCATCTAGTCTTCCCGTAGCCTGTTCGTTTAGTTATGTAATGTGATTATTGTATGGCCTCCTCACATAGGGAGATTAGGAAAGGTGCTTAGATCACTGACTTTGTCAGCACCACTAGGGTTACGCCTTAGAAAAGTCATAAAACTGCTCTTTTATTGTATTTACTTATCCTCAAAGTCTTTCATTGTGATTCTTGTTTTGAGAAAGTGATAATGGGTTTGTATAACTCTAAAAGAAAAGGGTATATAAAAATGAGGAAAACACATCTGTTTTTATTAAGTGTGAGTCTTCGTTGCAGCTCCTGCTTTAACAAAAAGTGCTTTGAGAAGGGAGTTTTCTCTTTCAGATGTTGAGGCAGGAGCTTTCCCTATTTTCTGTGAAAACGTCTTTTAAGACAGTTTTTGTTTTGACCAAGTTAAATTTTAAATGGACATGGTATGTATGAGTTTACATAAAGGTGCTTTGACTTTGAAAACTTCACTTGATGGGATGGGTGCTTCACTTGTATTAAGGAATACTGTAGGGTCGCTATGAGTCGGAATTGACTTAATGGCAATGAGGTTTTTTTTTATCAGATGGAACCTGGAAGGGAAGTGGAAGGTAGCTTTTCTTTTCTGCCTCTTTTTTGGGGGCAGAGTGGTGGAATTATGGGTAACGAATGAAATATGAATATTCAGCACAGGTGAGTTAAGAGTTGTGTACAGACTGAACACCAGACGGAAAACGTACAGCTGGTAGAGACCACATCAGGGAAGGATTATGTCCTCTGAGCTGTGCCAGGGCCAGCACACCAACAGAGGTGTTTTAGGTTCAGAAACCTGTTTAATTATCCTTGTATTTAGAAGTAGTTCAGTGAGACACAAAGCTGCTCGCAGCTTGACTTATAGGAAGAGTGTAAATACACCCAGGTTCAAGGGGCAGCATTATTTTAGAGTCAGCTTCTTCTTGTGCTGAGAAAAACAATTTGAAAACCTTAATTGAAGGTTGGGTTGGTGGTAAGTAGGAAGGGGCCATGGGTGGGTCAGGAGCCCAGAATGGAGCCAGAATCCCTTTTATCACTCACTTGCTTGCCTTTTGATATGTGTCTGAGAGCTTTCAGCTTTTTTCTCTAAGCCAATAAAAAGAGTTCCCTTGGAGTGCCTTAGTGCTGCTTGAGATGATAGTGAGATGATGCTGTGGGTGTAATTCTGACAACCGGAGTGCACCGTGATGTCACGGGAGATGAAATGTGGAAAACGCCTTTGGGGGAGGGGGTTAGTGATGGAAGGTGGTAGTGAACCCACAGAATTCTATGTTTTTGTCCTTTGTTCTGAGAAAATGGTTAATCGTTAAAATAAGTGTATTTTTTATTGACATTAACTTAATTGTTTTATTTAGTTTCTGATGCCTCCTAGAGTAATAGGGACTTACGGACTCTTAGTTTCCAGTACTGTCTGCTATGGCTTCACATTGCTTGGTATATTTCAGCCCATGTCTGTTATTTTTATAATGTAACATTGGGTTCCCCAAATGGTCGGGCAGGAGGTCCCATTCATTAGATCACTACTCTGTAAAATAGCTCCTTCCAGATTCTTTCTTATCTCTTCATTTGAGGAATTTTTAAGTTGCGTGCATATGAAAAAAATTAAAATATGCGATTGCTTGCTTTGTGATGGGGACATATGATCACCCTGCATCTAATGTTTGTGAAGGAAAAGTTGAAGAGCAAGGAAGTTCAGGTTGAGAATGATAGAGATAAGTGTGGATTCCTAATTTTGTAATAATTAAAATAATAAAATGTGGCATATGTCTTGGTTTTAAGTGAGCCAGGAAATATACCAGTATCTTTTAAAAGTACCCGTTGCCGTTGAGTCAATTCTAACTCATTTTGCCGTTGAGTCGATTCCAGCTTATAGAGAATCCTGTAGGACACAATAGAACTGTCCCATAAGGTTTCCAAGGCTGTAAATCTTTAGGGAAGCAGATTGCCACATCTTTCACCCGTGGAACAGCTGGTGAGTTCGAATTGCCGACCTTTAGGTTAGCAGCCAAGCGCTTAACCAGGGCTACTTATGGTAGTTATAGGAGCAGTTGATTAGTACGGGGTGCCAAGAAAATAATTCTGGTTGTGTGTTTTGTTCGAAATCCAAATGAAGATATTATTTTGTGACCGAGCTTGTGTAACTAAAACCAAAAAAAGCCAAACTCGTTGCTGTCGAGTTGCTTGTGTAACTAGGAGGTTTATATATATATATTTTCCCTTGACGATATCTCACACTGGAAGGAAGCACCCGTGGCAGTTTGAACTTTGGAAGATTTGCACTTAGAGGACTACCCTCTGCTTTTAAAGCTGATCTCTCAGATATGGTGATAAGTTATATTATTATTACTGCTGGTACTGAACTACCACCAGGAGTGCCGTCTGCTGTTTTTATAGTTAACAGGACCTACCGTGGCATGTTGCTGTGTTATCACCGTTTTACGGGGCAGAAAACGGGGTCCAGGAAAGGTTAAGCAGCTGGCCGAGTTCACCCACCTGGTGTGTGACGGAGTTGTGGCACTGCGCTGCCCCTTTTGGTTACCATCAAACAGTATTTAAATACCTTAATATGTGAAATAAAGGACATAAAGAAAAAATGAACCCCCCCCCCCATATTAATTTTCCATCACGGAAGATACCGATAATGCAGAAAAGTAGAGAAAGAAAACAAAGGTAAGCTCGTTATTTTTAGCAGCTTCAGGCAGTCAGCAGATATGAAAATAGAGTTTTATGTGCAGCCCTTGCTGAGAGGGCACTGAGTTGGGATTTGTGTTTTATAGGTTATGTGTGTGTCCCCCCGTTGCTTAGTCACCTTTTGAACAGTGCTGAATTAAATTACTTTCTGTAGTATAGTGTCTGTTCTTAAAGGATCTTGACAGGGTCAAATGTTTGAATTTCAGGTCTGGCATTACCAGACAGACTCATTAGTTAGCTGTTGAATGTGGCATGTCATAGCTCTCGTGTCTAAAACGGAAGAATAACTGTATATGTTTGGCTATAGTGCTAGACTTGGTGTTTTTCCTGCTACTGAATTTTCTTTTGTTATTTTAGACTAAATGGCTGAATCTGAAGTTCAGTTGGGTTTTTCGAGTAGAGAAAAATTGTAATAAGTGTCAGTGATACCTGCTCGCAGAGTGCGAAATCTCTGTTGTTTTAGGTGTTTGATGTGAAGGATTGCCTTTTCTTTTAATATTAACGGGAGAATGGATATGCTAATTCTTTGTCTTTTGTAACAGAATTTTTTTTTTTTTTTTTTTTAGATTAACAGAATTAATTTATCAGTCTCTCTCTTAAAACATAGTTCCTCAAACTTGATACTGTAATCCAGATACTGGCCCAGAGCAGGGCTGTTACCTCCCTGGGAAGGGGCACTGGATTTGTACCAGTCCAGCTTCACTTTATCTCTTTAAAAATCAGCTGCTTTTTTTCCCACCCAACCTACTGCCCAAGTGAGTAAGCCCCTCCTCCTTTTGAAGGGATGAATTATTCATTAACCCTCTTGGCAGTATTTCTCTCTAATACAGAGGTGATGCCTTACTTAACTGGAACCTAGCTTGCTACCTGGCCGCCGCCCCAGCCCCCCC
>NW_004443940.1:30104600-30122739 GCF_000243295.1 Trichechus manatus latirostris | reverse complement strand
AAGCCCAGATGACTGAGCCCTTTCTATGTAGGAGTCCGAGTATTCACTGCCTGATGTAATATTCCCTGAGGCTGTCAGTGAATTGCAAGGACAGGGGAGTAATTGATGTCCAAATGATCTCCCTGAACCATTATGAAGAGCGTCTTTAATGTACTCAAGTCTTCAGGGTCTAGAAGGATTTTCATCCAGATTAGTCCCTTAAAAATGTGGTACATAAATTATTTTACTTTTAGCTATCCGCAGACTCAGCTGTGCCATTTATTTGGGGAGAAGGGTGGCATTAGGTAGTTGAGGTGTTACAGGGCTGTCCATTCAATGGCTTCATTCTTGGTAGAAGTTAAGTCTACACATTCCCTGCTATTGAGGCATACTTTTCTTAAAAGGGAGTGTTATTCCAGATAAGGTAGCTTAGACCTTAAAAACCAAACCCGTTGCCATCGAGTCGATTCCAACTCATAACGACCCTATAAGACAGGGTAGAACTGCCACATAGGGTTTCCAGGGAGTGACTGGTGCGTTCCGACTGCCAACCTTTTGGTTCACATCTGAGCTGTCAACCACTGCGCCAGCATAATTCTATATATTGAGGCCATTAATTTTAAATCTTTCGGGACTAGAAGCACTCTCTTCTTATTAAATTGCAGGTCTTGAGTAATCTCATAACACTTACATTTCCCTGCTTTCTTCTTCCTGCTCATCCATTTCATGATCACTAGTGGCATACACCGCCCTGTATGACCCCATGAGTCTGAATCTCCTAGACATTAATTAACAACAACAACATGTAATGGACCACGCCGCACACAGAAGGGAGAGGCAGCCGAGCAGATGCTGACTCTAATACACTGTAAAGTAGTCACAAGGGTGAAATGGGCAAAGATATGAGCCTGCTCACCTCAAACTTGCTTTGGGTTTTGGAGGAGTGTGATGGCATCCTGTTGCCCCAGTTCCTGCTCTGTGGTAGGGCGATGTTCGGAAGGCTGGGATTGCCCCAATTCCTGCTCTATGGTAGGGCGATGTCTGGAAGGCTGGGATTGACCCAATTCCTGCTCTGTGGTAGGGCGATGTCTGGAAGGCTGGGATTGCCCCAATTCCTGCTCTGTGGTAGGGGGATGTTTGGAAGGCTGGGATTGCCACAACTCCTGCTCTGTGGTAGGGCGATGTTTGGAAGGGTGGGATTGCCCCAATTCCTGCTCTGTGGTAGGGCGATGTCTGGAAGGCTGGGATATTTGTGAAGTGCTCTGAGCTGTCTGTCTCCCAAGTTAATTATATGGTTGGTTATCTTAGATAGCTCACTGGGTCCTGTCTGGCTACTATGCCCTCTCTGGTTGGTTGATTTTTGGATTTTTTGCAGACACTTCCTGGAAAAGAGCACTTAGGACAGAGGCCGTGGTTTCTGGGTTTACAGTGCAGTACTGGTTAAGCTGGGCTTTGCCTTTAGGATGGATGGATGTCGAACAGCAGAGAGAGTGATTAGTGACTTGCCCTGTGCTTATCTCATGCCATTCACTGTATAACCATGTGGGTTCTGTATTGGCTGGTATGAATAAGGAAATTTGGAAAGGGGGGGCGTGGGTTGGAAGTTTTAAGTTAAGCTATGAGTGATACGGGTGAAAAATCCTGGGGAGAGAATCGACACACCAGGCTCGCCTTACCCACTAGCTGTATGTCCCCTAGGTCTCTTGGGCTTTAGTTTCTCGGCTATAAAATCAGCTGTTTTGTTTCACTGGGCTTGCCTGTCCTGTGAGCTCCTCAGCATTTCAGAATGTAAGTTATATGTTTTGATGAATAACATGAACCGACATTTATTATGATTGTTATGACTCTAACCTTCACACACCAGAACACCAGCTAAGATAGTGAATGCACGTATCATTGTAATAAGTACAACATAGTCAGAGAGGGGTGGGAGAACTCGAGTTGGGTCTTTTTGTTGAAGTTCGGGGAGGTGACTCCCAAACTTGAGAGTGGGTAAGAATCCCTAGAGAGGGTGGCTTAGAGAGTTGTGGGTGCCTGTACCCCATTTATAGAACTCTCAGGTTTGGTCTGGATGGAGCCTGCAAGTCAGCACATCCTAGGCAAAAATGAGTGACTTTTATAACTGAGTTGGACTTGCTTAATAGAAAAACATAACACGCCTCGCCCCACCAACCTCCACCAGTCCACAGTACTGACAGCTTTAAGCCAGCAAACAAGGAAGGAAGCTCCTAAGGTGGATGAGCATGAAGCAGTCGTCAGGCGATTCCCCGCAGCAGCAGTGATGTGCACTTCTCACCAGGAAGCAATGCCCTCCGCCCACTTACAGAGGGAGCGTGGCGTTCCTGGTCGAGGCAGTGTATGTACAGGTGCTCTCGCGCTTGCACGTCTGGGGAGAGGTGACGGGGTTTTGCAACACAGCTGCTAGCCGTGGGTGAATTACTGTGCCCTTCCTTTTCCTCCTGGCCTGTCATGACCTGTACACCTCTCACCTTCTGGGCCTTGCTGAGCTTTATTTGCAGCTCATAGCTGGAGGCATGCACATCCTGGTTTTTGATGATCTTCAAGGCCATCAAGGCAATCCTTGGGGGCCCAGCTTCACTCTCCCCAGAGGTCCACACCACCAGCCCCCTAGTGATGTTTCCCCTAACAGCTCCATTTGCAGTTTCCCACTGTCCTTTTTCCTATAGAGTACAGTGCTTTTCTAAACCAAAAAACCAAACCCACTGTCATGGATTGAGTTGTGTCCCCCCAAAATACCTGTCAGTTTGGCTGGGTCATGATTCCCAGTATTGTATGATTGTGTTATCTGATGTGATTTCCTTATGTATTGTAAACTGTATCACTATGATGAGATTATATGTGATCTCCTTAAGTGTTGTAAATTCTATCACTGCGATGAGGTTATACTGACGAGGTTGACAAGATTAGTGTCTTAATGCAATCTTTTTTGAGATATAAAAGAGAGAAGCAAGCAGAGACACATGGGAACCTGGTACCACCAAGAAAGCAGTGCTGGGAGCAGAGCGCATCCTTTGGACCTGAGGTTCCTGTGCAGAGAAGCTCCCAGACCAAAGGAAGACTGAAGACATGGACTTTCCTCCAGAGCCGATGGAGAAAGCGCTCCCCTGGAGCTGATGCCCTGAATTTGGACTTGTAGCCTACTGGACTGTGAGACAATAAACTTCTCTTTGTAAACCCATCCACTTGTGGGATTTCTGTTGGAGCAGCACCAGATGACTGAGACACCCACTGCCATCGAGTCAATTCCAACTCGTAATGAGCCTATAGGACAGAGTAGAACTGCCCCATAGGGTTTCCAAGGAGTGCCTGGTGGATTCGAACTGCCGACCTTTTGGTTGGCAGCCATAGCTCTTAAACACTGCGCCACCAGGGCTCCTAGTGTTTCTCTACTACCCTGTAATGCCCTTCTTGTGGGCACTTTTTTTTTTTTTTTTTTAACACCCCTCTAAATTATAAGCTCCCTGAAGGCAGGAGACATGCTTTATCCCCTTTGCAGTATAAGGCATGGCCTGGGCACTGATTAAATGTAGTCAATCTTTAGCTTACAGAGATTTATTTACATTAATAGATGTTGCAGTTAAGTAAATATATAGCATATATAGCATTTAGACAATTTTAAAAGTCCCAGGTAGGAAAGGAGCCCTGGTGACGCACTGGTTAAGCACTCGGCTGCTAACCTGAAGGTCGGTGGTTTGAACCTGCCAGCTGCTCTGCAGGAGAAAGATGTGGCAGTCTGCTTCTGTAAAGATTTACAGCTTCGGAAACCCTGTGGGGCGGTTCTACTCTGTCCTGTAGGGTTGCTATGAGTTGGCATGGATTCGACAGCGATGGGTTTGGTTTTGGTTTTGGGTGGTGCAAATGGTTTGTGGTCAGCTACTAACCTAAAGGTTGGCAGTTCAAGCCCACTCAGAGGTGCCATGGACGAAAGGCCTGACAACCTGTTTCTGTAAAGATTACAGCCAAGAAAACTTCAAGGAGCAACTACTCTAATTTGTGGGGTCGCTGTGAGTCAGGATCAGCTTAACGCAATGGGTTTGGTTTCTTCTTCGTCTTCTTTTTTCATTTCAGACAATTTGAAGGCAGATGATCTCTAAAAAATTCATCACAGATTTAAACTCAGCAGGAAGAAGTATTTTGATCTCCCAATATTTATTGAAAGAAAATTTCTGATGAGATAAAGGAAGTAACAAGCCACACCTTCCTTGTATCAGTTTTCAGAAAGCCATATATGCGTGGCTCTGAGGATCCTCAAGCATGCCTTCTAGTTTCTTCACAGAATTCCTTTGGAATCCCTGGATGTTGATGAAGATGTTGTTTCTTTGGCTCTTTCTGATTTATCACAGGAGGGCAAACGCCAGGAATTGAACATCAGTTTTTATTATCGGTTACCGTGCTGCCATCTTTGGTTACGATCACTTAACATGCTTATGCTTTTGAATATTGTACTTGGCAGTTTCTATGTAAGTTGGCGAAATAAAACACTTGCGGTGATTTCTGCTTGAAAGTTCACAGCCTGGTGTAGGGAACAAGTCCAGGTGTGACTCTTGGCTAGCTGAAGCCTCAGTTTCTCCATCTATAAAATGAGAGTAATGATACGTTGGGTTGTGTGAGGAGTAGATGAAGTGCATATAAAGTGCTTCTTCACTGAATGTCCCAAGAGGGGGGCAGTCACAGTGCCTTGCACTCCAGGTGGCACAAGTGCCATGTTTGCAGAAGTTTAGGGCATAAGCGTGCACACCCCTGGACTGTTGCAGGAAGAAAACTTGATATTCCTGAAGTGTGTGTTGACTTACCTTACGGAGTATCATAAATTTAATAGAATTGTCTTCTCTAGTATTCCACCTCTCTGTTCTGTGTCAGGGGTGAATGAGTACACAAAGCTGTATGATTCCGTGAAGAAGAATGAGATTTAAATAGAAAGCACTGTGAACAGAAAAAACGCTGTTGATCTGCAGCGCGCGTCCTTGTTAAGGTCTGCCTGCTGGTCAGGGTACCATGTATCAGCAAGGATGTGCGAGCGGAGGTTGGAGGAGATGGTGCAGGAGGAGCCGTAGAATTTTCTGATAGGGTAGTTGATATTGGACAGATAGGGCCGGAGTCTTAAGGACTGGGTTATACTTTTCATTTCTTTGATTCGTTCCCATAATTTTCTGATAGGGTAGTTGATATTGGATAGATAGGGTTGGAGTCCTAAGAATTGGGCTATACCTTTCATTTCTTTGATTCATTCCCACCCCCTCCAACTTCCCTCTTAATATGAAGGAGATCACCAGAATTTGCCTCTCAGTGAGCATAATGAACCATCAGATGTATTTTAATGGCGCTCTTGGGCTCTAGGTGAAGATTAGGAATTAATTACCTAGTATTTGGTGACAGTAGAAAAATTAACAAGATAGAGATGTTTTCGTTGTTGTCTTTTTCTCTTGGAATTTGAAAGCTTCCTTAAATGCTGTTCTTTCTACTGCTGCCCTCCTCTGCGGGTTTAGATAGACTTATTAGAGGCAGACAGACAGGCTGCCACAGTGCCCTACATTTAAAAACTGATGTGGTTTGATTTTTCTTGGAACATGGGACTTGGTTATAAATCTGTTGCATATTTGCAAGCACAAGCTGGCAGTTTTGACTAGTGTTGAAAATTAGGGCAGTTTCCTTAACTTAAACCTTTGCCAAAAATAGTTTACATTTTCCTTTGAATAAAGAAAAATGTATTTGTCTCTATTTAAGGACTAAAAACAAATCAAATGCCACAAAGCTTGCTTTACTGAAGGGGACGACTCTGGTTTGTGAGAGCCAGTTCACAGTTGCTGCCATTAAACTTTCCCTGAGATAGTATCGGTGAGAGTAAAATTTGTAAATTTTGCTGTGCCGGCTAAGTCCTTGAGATCATATAGGAGAAGTAATTTCAGCTTTTTCAAAGCAAAACACCTTGATAGCAGGAAGTTGACAAGTTGGTAGAAACAGCGGGGGTCCATTTCTTGCATTTGGTGTAATCATTGTGAAAAAGGGGATCCGGTTGCCCTCAGACCTCAGGCAGATAATTGAAGGATAAAGTCCAGTCCAGGTTCCTCAGCTGGAGAATAGGGTAATGACCTGCCTTGTTGCCCTCACAGAGTTTTTCAGACTATTGAGTAAATAGATATGAGTAGTATTGGGAGACCTTTCATCATTAAATGTCATGTAAGTGTATTAGTGTTTACATACCTGTTGCTGTTGAGTCAATTTTGACTCATAGCGACCCTATAGGACAGAGTAGAACCGCCCCGTAGGATTTCCAAGGAGCAGCCTGAGCTCTTAACCACTGCGCCACCAGGGCTGCATAAGTAAGGCATCCATGGACCCTTCATCTCTGCCTTCTAGCATTTTGTAATCCTGCGTGCGACACCTTGACAATGTAGATAGTAGGACAAAAGAGTAAAGTTTATAAATGAATGTTAAAAGTGTGTGCATTTAACACTAACCAAGTCGTTTAACAGGGTACTTTAAGAATGGATGATACAAGGGGGAAAAAGTTCCTATGAATATGAAGTTAAAAATAGATCAGCTTTCCGTACAGGCTGGGTGTTTCAGTGACGAGGCATGCCAAGTCTAGGGCTGGGTAGAAGAAACTGGTCATATCGTTCAACTGTAATGAGCGGAATGTAGGAAGCAGCACTTAAGAAATGTTAAACGAGTTCCTGTCATGCGACCCCATGTGTGTCAGAGTACAGCTGTGCTCTGTAAGGTTTTCAGTGACTGATTTTTTTGAAGTAGAACACCAGACCTTTTTTTCCCAGGTGCCTCTGGATGGACTCGAAGCTCCACCCTTTGGTTTAGCAGCTGAGGGTCTTAACTGTTGGCATCACCCAGGGGCCCATAAGAAATGTTACATAGGTTAAAATAGGACGTTATAATTGATGGATAGCCTCAAACTTGAGTGAAGGCCTTTTCCCCTATGCTGACGTCCCTAGCACAGTGCAGCTGGGTCACTACGGCGGGTGTCCTCTCCACCTGCTCAGTCAGCAACATGAAGGGGTCCGTGTGTTGTAGCAAAGAGATACCAGATGAGGCCTGTGGGCCATGCAGTTAGGGGCTCCCTCATGGGGTGGGGGTGCAGGCTAAACTTGTAGCCCACCCTGAGGAGGAGGGAGTCATTAAGTTATCCTCTGTCGGGCAGTGTTGAGGAAATCACAGTTTTTTACCTTTTTATAACTCTGCGTGGCCTGTTTTGGTTGACGCTAACAGGCCTGTTAAACTTCAGTACATTCGATCCCAAATGTAGTTTTTCACCTCAGGTTATTGCACTGGCCATTTTGATTACTTTACCTCGAAGATGGCCTGTCTCAGCAAGTAGGTTATTATTTCTGTTAGTTTCAAATGTAAAATTTGCTTTTTTTAAAAAAAGTTTTAAAATCATTAGGGAAGTACATTACTTTTAGCACCCCCACGCCTCGTCCCTACCCGTATTGGCCGTGCATTTTGACAGTTAGGATTGGGCCTAAATTGAGTCAAGTTTGAGGCAGTGCTCTGTGTGCTCCGCATTTTATTTTTAACCTGGCTTATTCTAGAAAGGAGGTAAGGCAGCTTCACACATTGGGTCGTAAGTAATCTCAGAAACAGCTCCCAGGGAAATACGGCCATCAGATGAGGGAGGAGGCAAGACAGTGTATTTCTTACAGTTCATTGTCTTATTTCTTAGAAAGGAGAGAGGCAGAAGTCTTAGACAGTTTTCTGATTTAAGTTTAAAATTACCTGATTTGGGGAAATAAAAAAACCTAACCCATTGCCGTTGGGCCGATTCCGACTCATAGCGACCCTATACGACAGAGTAGAACTACCCCATAGGGTTTCCAAGGAGCAGCTGGTGGATTCAAACTGCTGACCTTAACCACCGTGCCACCATGGCTCCAAAACACCCTAGTAATATCTAACTCTGCATATCTCTGGGATGTACATTCTATAAATATCAAATAACTTCTTAGATAATTTTGCATGCCATATAGAAAAAGAACAGTTTTTTTTTTTCCCCCCCAGGATTATAGGTTACCTATCTGTGAGTAAACCCTGATGGCGTAGTTAAGAGCTATGGCTGCCAACTGAAAGGTTGGCGGTTCAGATCCACCAGGCGCTCCTTGGAAACCCTATGGGGCAGTTCTGCTCTGTCCTGTAGGGTTGCTAGGAGTCGGAACTGACTTGACGGCAGTGGGTTTGGTTTTTTTGGGTTTATCCGTGAGTACCGAAATAGTGCCAGATTGTTCTCCAGGGCTATGTGGGGTTGTTAGAGAAGGTGCCATAAGTGGATGTGGCAGTTGAGGTCAGTTGAGGCTAGGCATGCTGGCAGAGGCAGTGGACCCTGCCAGTTCTTGAAGCATACTTCGGAATGGTAGCTGGGAAATAGCTGAAAGAGCGGGAAGGCAGAGTTCCCCGTCACATGGACCAACGGGGGAGAGCCCCACCTCGCTCAGAAGCTGAGTTGTGAACTGAGCTGCAGATCTGGGAGAGGATGCCCTCAACGCCTGTCAGCATTACTTTTGAAGACTGGGCGGCTAGTCCACGTGGGAGGTAGTGTCTGCAGGGAGGTGAATCTTCCAGTGAGATTCTTGGACCGTGGCTCTTACTTGTCCTGGTTTAATGTGTATTAAGTTGTCACATAGTGCCTGCGGGTAATCTGCTAGGCCATTGCTGGTCTCCATTCTACCATCACCACACATAAATGAGACGAGATTGTAATGCGGTGTCAGTTTCCTGGAGTTACTTTGTCCAGGTTGTAACTTGAGTTCTTGCATTCGCTCTCTAGAACAAAGTGGGTGGCTTTCCTGAGGTTCGAAGTTTTCAAGTTCACAGCTCTGTCCTCGTAAGACTGTAAGAGAGGCAGGTTCTTGGAAAACTATCAGATGGGCTTTCTGTTTTTACCCGGATTGCAGCAGAGCGTTTTCCATGATGTCCCTAAGTGGTTTGTGCTCAGGTGGCTCTCTGGTATGGTCTGAGAATGACCAGCGGGGCGTTGCAAAGAGTGGCTGACACATTACAGGCTGACGGTAATTAAACGCAACACTCCTCATTTGGGGGAGAGAAGACATCCCATTTGTTTGACATACCTAGTGGCATAAATGGATTAAAAATGTTTAGGTCCTAGGTCAGGAATTATAAAGTAGCTGTTACTCCCATTTGCTTCCCCTTTTTTCTAAATAGTTATTCTTGAATCTCCTACATTAAGATTGCAAGTAAGCTTCAAAGAAGATCTCCCTATAACGCCTGTCAAATCAAGGCATGGATAATAGGAGTTCACTGAGGGGCCAAAACAGCTATTCTTCATTTTTGACAAGGAGAAGGAATATCCAAGGTTTTTGGGTGGGTTTTTTGTTGTTTTTGCATCATTTTTTTCCCCCATGTAGAATGTTAAGAAAGAAAAGGGTGGCTAATGTGATATATTGAAGAAAATGTTTAAGTTGCTTGGATTGAGAAATGATATGTAAATTAAACCCATGAAAGAAAGAGGGAATTCATGCTTAATCAAAACTCATTTGTTCTGATAATTGTCTTGTTTATTAAGTATGGTGCATTGGTGTTACAAGCCATATTGTTCCATTGGAGAGCACGAGACTATTTCATCACCACTGTTAGTCTGAGAGAAGTGTAGAAGAGACATAACTTGTTGGAAACTTCACCCATTCTGTTCTGCTGATGATTGTGCAAAGCTTTGGCGCCAATTCATTTTTCTCTTCTCTGTTGTTTCAGGGTCGACATGTTAAAACCGGTCAGCTGGCGGCCATCAAAGTTATGGATGTTACTGAGGTAAGGTTGGGTCGCAAGGGTTTTTAAATAAATTGTTAGATACAAAACAAGGAGCCTCTCTCCCCCTCTGTGCATGCTCTCACACACACGCAAGAGTATTGTTCTGTGTGGAAAAGCCTGATTAGAAGCAAATTGCCCTCCTGTGATATTGTAGTTCATAAGGTCCAAGAGACTGGTTGACTTAAATTGTTGCAGATGGTCCCAAGTAACTAAGAATCAGTAGCGTTTCCTTTTAAAAGACACATCTGAGTGATGTCATCCTTGGCAGCATAATGGACCATAATTGGAAACATCATCTCTAATGGAAAAGAATTGAGTAGGGACCATAAAGGTCACGTGAATTGGGAGATAGAGGGGTATGGGGTGGGGGAAAAGCGTCTCCGGGGTATTAGGCCACATTTGTGCCATTTCTTTTATTTTTGACATGGGGAAAGAAAACAGATCCAGCGAAGTTCCCAGAGGTTTGAAAACAGAAACATCTGCTAAAATGCTGAGCAGATTGTTGGCAAAATTTAGTAGCAAAAAATAGTTCTTGAAATGGTTGCATGAGGATTTACTGTGCAGCTTTTAGATGGGAAAGAGGAGTAATTAACCCAGACAGAAAGTGCTTGTGTGTCTGTGTGTGTGCGTGTACATATAGGCATGAGTCCATATTTATTTTTAAATTGCCATAGATTTACAATGAACTAAATCCATCGTACTTTACATTATTTTTATTGGAAGTTTTACTTCATGCTCTCATGATTGCTTCTAACTTGCCTAATTATGAAAAGGGTTCAACATCATATTTCTCACGGATTCTAGAAACAGCCAGCAGCCTTGGAAATGAGGTTACCTTTTAAATCAAACCATCATTTTCCCAAATCTGGAGGCTTTGGAGGGAGGTAATGGCTATACCTGTCTCAGGTATACCATTGAGTAACGGAGCAAGGTCTCTTCCTCTGCATTGTTCTCTTCTTTGTCTCTAATAATATGATCACCTCCAGTTTGCAGGCTCAGTTCTATAATGTCCTTTTCTTCCTTGATACTTGTTAGTAAGACTCAGAAAACATTGTAGTCTGTAGACTACAGGACCACTGGTGGAGCTTTATACAAATATTTGAGGGTGTAACATTTCATACAAATATTTGAAGATGTGACATTTTATGAGGTGACTGCTCTTTTTTCTCTGTCCAAGAGGATAGTGGAGACTTTGTAATGAAAAAAGACCATCGTTTGGTTGAATGGCCAAAAGATTCTTGTAACATGCTTTGATATGGACTGTTCTCGTGCACCATAGTGATCCTATCTTAGGTGTGCAACTGGATGCTTTCCAGTTAATTATTATTTTTAAGATTATTTTAAAGAATGATGAAGGAGCAGCAAATTTTAATTTACTGTAGCTAATTTTTTTATCTGACTGTAATTTAAATAAAATAGTTGCGTTTAGTTATTTATGATGTGTTGTCTCCATCAAAGGAATGATTGACATCTTCATACCAAACTCTCTTTTCCTGCCGTTGTGTGTGTTGCCAGCGCCTTGTTGAGAAACGGTGCCGCTGGAGCCTGCGTTCTTTGCCCATTTATTAACAGTACTTCCTGATTTGTTTCTGTCACACTCGACGTAGAAATTTTTGTAATTTTATGAAACATTTGGAAGTCCTGAGAAGTCAGTTTCGTTCCTCATGCTGTCCTGCAGCGTATGCTTGTCCTTGCTGGCCCCACTGTTGGTGGTCAGCCAGGGTATGTTTCCTTCTGCATCTCTAATGGAGTCTAAATGGGATTTGTCTTCTCTGTAGAAGTCTTCTTCCTGTAAGCCTGGCTCTGATTATAAATGTGCAATACATGATCCCTACAAAAGTGTAGAATATAGGAAATTATAGAGAAAAAGTAAAAGCCTCATACTTCACCACCTTATACCAACCACTGTGGATGCTTTGGTGTATTTCCTTTCTGTCATCTCTGTGTGAGCATCCCTGTAAAACACACACACACACTTTATGTGTAATAGATGCTTTTGTATTCCACTTTTGTTCAGTTGTATACAAGAGTTATTTCCTTCCCTGAAAACTTAGGCAGTGTTGGACAAATGCATGATAAAAAATATTTGCAGGAGTGCTTTCAAAATAATTATGCAAAATTCATGTATTCAGGTAAAATGAAAACCAGATGGCGAGTCTTTAGAACCAACACAAACCCAGTCATCCGTTTACATAGTGGCCCCACAGTAATGTCTCTTGTGCCATTTTCATGCAGTGACCTCGGCCACAGCCAAAGGCAGAGTCGGGACCCAGAGCAAGTGTAGATTATGGATAGAAAACCTGGTACAGTTGGGCCCTGGAAAACATGCCTCCCCTCCTTATCAGGGACTTCTCAGCTCTTACAACCTCCTAGGCGTTGGTTGATGTATGACCTGGGAGCAGGCTGGCGGAAGGGAGATTTTGCAGCAGGGGAGAGGCTGTTGGGAAGGGTTCTGTTGTTGAGAGCTGGATTCTGCATGGTTTCTTCACTCAGTTTGGTCTCAGGAGCAAAAAGTGCGAATGCTTATTCTTGGGTGGAAATCTCAGGCTTTCTTGACTCTTGAGCCTGCTTTTTAGCTGCAGTCGAGAGGCAATTACCAGGCTACTAGTTATTCCTCAGGCTACAGGACGAGCAGCAGGTGTGGGAGGTGGCTGGCGTGGCTGCTCTTCTCTCCCAGCTGTGAGCCGTCGGCAGCCCTGAGTGAGTCCTGCCCTAGAGCTGGGCTGCACGGAACGCAGAAAATGGGGGCCCGCTTCACCTGCTTCACTTGACTGTATGAACCTGGAAGACAAAACCAACTGAGAATTCAAATTTCGCTGTGGGGTGAGTCGACAGGGACTGCACAGGAGACTAATGCGAGACATGTAAAAATCTGTCTGTAGTTCTTCTCAGACTAACAATTTATAAAAATTGACCATCCTTAGGATTTTGAAGGCTCTTTTGAAAGAAAGCGTGTAATTTATCTGATTGGTTTTGGGAAGGGTTAAGCAGCAGCTAAGGATATATGTTCAAACTGAATGATACCAGGTCATCAGATCGATCAGTCCGTCTATCCATCTTGAAATAATTACAGGTTCAAAGGAAGTTGCAAACGTATGTATAGGGAGATCCTGTGACCCTTTCCCCAGTTTCCCGAGTGGTGACATCTTGCCTAACTATAGTTCAGTATCCCAACCTGGACATTGACATTGGTGCAGATCTGCAGAGCTTTCTCAGATTTTACCAGTTTAACAAGGACTCATTTGTATGTGTGTGGAGTGTGTTTTGAGGGAGACTTGAATCGGTAGTTTGAATTCCTGACAGCCCCTTTCAGTTCAGTCCTTGTGTCTTCACGTCAAACTTACGTTATCGCTTTTGTACATTAAGGGGCTGATTGGTTTTTGCAGTTTGGGGGCTAACACTTTGAGTTAACACTCTGGAAGGTACAAAGGTAATTAAGCAAGACCAGTGATTCTCAGCTTGAGGTCCATAGACTTTTTGAGTAAGGTTAGCCTCTGAGAACTAAGTTTTATGTTTTCAGTTCAATCATTTCCCCCCACCCTTTTATTTTGAAAGTGTGCGTACTTAAAGAACTGCTGACAGAATGAAGATTCTCTCCTCTTTGCTTAGATTCAACAATTGTGAACCTTTTGCTTGTGTGCATTGTTGTTGGAAGTAATTTACAGGTCCCACCATGACACTGTGCCTGTAAATCCTTCAGCATGCTTCTCTTAAGAATAAATACATACTGTATTTTTGGCGCAAATAATGCGCAACTTCTATGTTTGTTTGCCAACTGCACCCTCCCCCTGCAAGGTATTTTCATAAGCACCAGTATACCAATTTTTTTTACATGATTCTGTGAAAAAAAATTAGCATAGTGCCCTTACAAAACTACCTTGCAGGGGAGGGAGGAGTTGGCAAACAGACGTAGAAGGCGTGCGTTATTTGAATAAAAATACGGTAACCGAAATTCCACCTAAGAGAATAATTCCAGAATGTCACATAAACTAAATGGTCAGTTTATATTCAGATATGTTCATTTGTCCCAAGAATGTTTTTGTAACTATTTTTTTGAGTCATATATTTATTTTTTAAAGAAATTGACTTTTGGAGGAGTCCAACCAATTGTTTAATAAAATGTTCCACAATCTAGATTCGTCTGATAGCTTCTTCATGTTATGCTCTAACTCTTACATCTTCCTCCTGTATTTCCTTTAAACTGGAAATAACGGTTGAGAAACTGATCAGACACTGATTAAATATTTTTGATAACACTGCCTCATTGCTGGTGTTTGACACTTGGTGTTGCATCGCATCAGAGGCAATGTCAATTCTGGTTGTCCCGTTAGAGTAAAGCCAGGTCTGATGGTCTGATGAACGCGGTGACTGCTAGGGTATGGCACCGTCAAGGTACATCATTAGCGTTCCAAGTGGTCAGTAATCTCTAGGGTGATACTTGACACTGTGTGAAATACTCTGTTTGCCGGCAACCTTTCAGCTAATGTTCTTGGCACTCATTTGATGATGCTTGTGCGAGTTCTTATTTTGGAGGTTGCAAAGTGGTGATTTACAAATTCTGTCATTCCTTCTGTCTTTATTAGTCAGCCTCAGTGTGTAAAGGTATTTCCTTTCTCGCCTAACCATGGCTCTCATCTTGTTTTCTCTTTCTCTGAGTACAACTATAGACATGAGTGGTTCTATTTATTCATTTTTTAAAACCATTTATAGTGGCTATCATCATCATCGTCACCATCATCAGATCAAATTGTATCACATCGATCGTTGGGAGCCCTTTCAAACTGGCTTCTGTATTCCTTTGATGTGACCCCTAGTAGGTTTGAGTACTTCCATGTTTTCTGGCACATCTCCATGTTTGAAGCTAACCTGTCAGAACTTGGAATCTATTCTTCCAAGGAGCCTTAGTTCCTTTTGGTGGTGAATGTATTTAGAAACCAGTATCTGGACACTGGAGCCCTGGTGGTACAGTGGTTAAGAGCTCTGCTGCTAACCAGAAGGTCAGCAGTTCAAATCCACCGGCTGCTCTTTGGAAACTGTATGAGGCAGTTCTACTCTGTCCTGTAGGGTCGCTATGAGTCAAAATCAACTCGACAGCGATGGATTTGGGTTTATCTGGATGCTAAATGTGCTCGTTGTTGGTAGGTGTTATTGCTGCTAAGTTCGTTCAATGGACAAAGCTAGGAAATATATTTTTTAAAAATCAGAGTCTTTCCTTAATGTAACTATATAGTATTTCCTTCAGTTTTTTTCTAGACTGAAAAGTCTTTCTTTTTTAATAAAATAATACATTTACTTATTTGCTTTATCCTTCAGTGAACGTAAAATCAACTTCAGAATTAAAGTAACGGTGTTAGTACTTGCATTTGGTATGGAATGAAGTTGAAGATTTCTCTGAAGTTCTTCTTGTCCTTAGACTCCCTGTTAAGGACTTAACAGCCAGAGTTCTGTGTTCAGAAGTTTCCTGAAATAATTCTTTTCTCCAGATGGTTTATCAATTTGCTATGTAGCTTGTTTCGGTTGTTTCCATTTAGATTCAGTTACAGGGTTTCCTCTTTTCCCCTGATTGAATATAATTTTGGAATATGTAAATCGTCTATAGGGTTCAGAAGTCAAAACTATATGAAAAAGTACCCATTTTGAAGAACAGTTTCTCAAAGCTTCGGTAGATTATCTGGATGACAAGACTACTGTATTCCCAAGTCTTTCTGTGCAGTTTCAGTGCCTGTGTTTCTGTTTGTTATTGCATTGGTCTTACAGATTGAACTGTGTTCCCCCAAAACGTGTATTAACTTGGCTAGGCCATGATCCCCAGTATTGTGTGGTTGTCTGCCATTTTGTGATCTGATGTAATTATCCTATGTGTTGTAAATCCTAACCTCTGATGTTCATGAGACAGGATTAGAGGCAGCTATGTTAATGAGGCAGGACTCAATCTATAGGATTAGGTTGTATCTTGAGTCAGTCTCTTTTGAGATATAAAAGAGAAGTGAGCAGAGAGGAGAGGGACCTCATTACCCCCAAGCAAGAAGAGCCAGGAGGAGCACAACGCATCCTTTGGACCCAGGGTTCCCGTGCTGAAAAGCTCCTAGACCAGGGGAAGATTGATGACAAGGACCTTCTCTCAGAGCCGACAGAGGGAGAGAGCCTTCCACTGGAGCTGGCACCCTGAATTCTGACTTCTAGCCTCCTGGACTGTGAGAGAATAAATTTCTCTTTGTTAAAGCCATCCCCTTGAGATATTTCTGCTCTAGCAGCAGTAGATAACTAATTGAGCAAAACAGGGCTTAAACATTTCTTGGACTACATGCGGAAAGAGCAGAAGCAGACGCAACTACGTGGTGTTTATGTCAGACGGAGATAAGATGGTGCTCTTTGAATGACAGTTCACCCCCCCGAGTGGGAGAGCTGCACCCAGTCCATTCTTCCTGCTCATCCAGTGATCTCTCCTTCACTGGCCTTTCTGGCATAAGATGACTTTAAAGCAGCTATTCTTAAAGTGTCAACTCGGGACCAGCAGCAACAGCAACACCTGGGAACTTGTTAGAAGGGCAGAGTTTCAGATTCCATCACAGGCTTAGAAGAGACAAGGCTAGATAAAGCCGGGCTCTGTGACTGGAGGGCCCACGACTTACCACCTCATCATCTTCTGTGCTGGATCAGAGCGTCCCTCACGGAGCCGCCTCCAGGAATCCACTCCCACCCCTGTAAGCCCTGCGGTCTCGATCCTGAAGCCTGCTCTGCCCGCTGGGACTGAATCCCCTAGGCTCTTCCTGTGAGGGTGTGCGAGGTAGTGTGCTGCGAGCTTGGCCTCATACCTGACCCCACCGATGGGGAGGCTTTAGGCCCAGTTTCGCTCACTTTGGGATGTCATTCAACTTGCACGTATTTCTTCCCAACACTCTCAGATGCCTATTTTTTTCCTCCTTTCCCACCCCACTGCAGTTCTGAGCTGCAGGGCCTCAGGCCGCATAGGAGCTGGGAACCCAGAATAGGTGCCGGCTGGCACCCCGCATGGCAGCTGGACCTGGCCTCCCCTCAGCCAGAGGGAGCAGAGGGCACGGGGCAGCTCAGCCCACCCAGCTTCACAGGGGCTGCCCGGAGACCCTCCTCAAGGAAGAGGATGTTCCGCAGCCTTACTGCTGTGCCCGCTGCCTCGTTAATACGCAAGATAGTCGGATAGTAGGCTGTTTACTCTTGTGTAAACGCGGAATGTCGGATAATGAGAGTCGCTAAGTGAGGAGTAAGTGAGCATCACTTCTGGGAGACATGTATTTGAGTGGCCTTCTGACCTAGGCCCACAGATGATGACATCTCCTTGCCCTCAGGGAGTTCATGCTCCAGCAGTGGGGAGCAAGGCAAGTGTCCTCCCATGGCAAAGCCAAGCCCTGCAGGTGCCTGAAGTCCTAACCATTTTACCGCTTTGTCAGCTGGAGAGGAGAGCACGTTGTAATGAATGTGCTGTTCTTGTCCAGACTGAAGATGCGAACCAAGGGGAGGGAGGAAGAGCTCCTTACGGGCTACGTGACCTCTTGTTCCATCCTGTTGTTCCCAGGCAGCCAGGTAGATGCTGCAGGTCTTACACCTTGGTACAGGCTTATTCAGTTTCAGGCAGCTGGTGACACGTCCGGCTCCTGTGCCCCGCCCTTCTCTGTGGCTCTGACAGACTCACGGTAGCATCGTTCCGGGGTTGTCAGGGTGAGCCGCAGTGCAGCCACGAGGTCACGTTCGGCCGTCAGGATTTCACAGCGTTAAACTCTCTTTTTCCCCTGTATTCTCTCTTGCCTTAGCCTCTTCTGCTTTTACCTTTTGCTTCCTTATTTCTAAGGAGCCATGGTGGCAGCAGTGGTTAAGCGCATGGCTGCTAACCGCAAGGTCAGTGGTTTCAACTCACCAGATGCTCCGCCAGAGAAAGACCTGGCGATCTGCTCCCATAAAGATTCCGGCCCTGAAAACCCTATATGGCAGTTCTGCCCTGTGACATGGGGTCGTGTGAGTCACAATCAACTCGATGGCACACAACAATAACATACTCTATCTGGCCTTTTCCTCTTCTGCTTTTTACCTTTTGTGCCCTTATTTCTACTTACAAATTCTTAACCAACTACCTTCTCTCTCTTAGCTGTTGAGAGAAACTGATGTGCCAAGTTTTGAGGATGCTGAATTTCTTTATCTGACGTTTTCTTACGTTAGATAACTTTTAACCTGATTTAAATGAATTTGACCTTAGATTTTAACTTCCCAATTTTGATCGTGTCCTTACCTAGTCTTTATATCGGTTGAGAAAAAGTCACCAGTTGTGCTTATTTTTGTGGATTTTTTTTTTTTTTTTAATTGTACTTCGGGTGAGGGCTTACAGAACAAATAGTTT
>NW_004443940.1:30084303-30097777 GCF_000243295.1 Trichechus manatus latirostris | reverse complement strand
TAGAAAGCATTTTGGTTTATTTCAGTGAAAAAATATAGTCATCATTTTGAGAACTAATAGTTCACTGTGTCTTCATAGACTATAGCAGTGTTTTTTTTTTTTTTTTTTTTCATATCACCTCTGTAAGGAGCCATGTAGACATTTTTTCCTCCTGATTGCTCTCTTGCAATGAAATTTTAGTACCACAGATACACTGTCTGTTTACACTGTCTATTGCACTGTGTGTGCATTAGCTTTATCCTGAGAAGTATAGTAAGGTTTTTTTTTTTTCCCTTCTACCTCCAAGAACCATTTTTTATTCCTGTGGGGGTGATATCACCCCCATTGAGAATGCCTGCAATAGAGTAATATAAACATATAGTTTTATAAATGAGCTAGAATAAGCTTTGTACTGTTTCTGATGTATATGTATTTTAATGGACTAGATAATAGAATTACTTTTTAGTGATGAAGAAGATAAATTGGCTGGGTAAGTATAGAGTCAGTGAAGTTTTCTAATATTTTTTAAAAGTCTGTGTGCCAGACCTTTCATGAGGGATCACACAGGCACTTTTACCTAAGTCAGTTCACACAGCAGCCTTTGAGACAGATGTCATGATTCCCTCCGTATAGGTGAGAAAGCAAACGTTGGAACTAAAATTCAGCCTTTTCTGGTTGAAAAGCCTGCGCCTCCTTCTTCTGATCTACTTGTCCTCTGTCTCCAAAAGTAATAAAAAATTACTGTAGGGTTAAGGTTGAACTGCTCAACAAGTAGCTACTCCTTGATATGTTTTAAAAATACCTATGCTGGTGATGATGTGATAGTGAAAATTTTTTTTTTTAGGTGTGTGATTTTTTTTTAAAATTGTGCTTTAGATGATGGTTTACAGAGCACATTAGTTTCTCATTAAACAATTAATACACACATTATTTCGTAACATTGGTTGCCAACCCCGCGACATGTCAACCCTCTCCTCTTCTCGACCTTGAGTTCCCCATTTCTGTTCGTCCAGGTTTCCTGTCCCCACCTGCCTTCTCGTCCTTGCCCCTGGGCTTGTGTGCCTGTTTAGTCTTGTATACATGGTTGAGCTACGTGTATTGTTTCATGGGCCTGTATAATCTTTGGCTGAAGAGGACAGTGAAATTTTTATTAAAGAATTAGTTTTTTGTTGTTTGTTTTTGGCCGGGATAGAATGTATTTGGATTAATGTATTTTTAACTTAAGAATGCAGCTGGTAATTTAAAAAAATTTGAAAATTCCTCCTTTTATACTTGTCTATTAATAAGTAAATAAGCAGAGGAAGGTTAAGAGTAGGTTAGCTATATACCTCAGGCAGTGTATTTATTTACGGAGTTCAGAGGAGAAATTAACCTGCCCTGTGTCTCATAGGTCATTGCCAGCATAGTGTCCTGGTGTTTTTATTCAGTACATCATGCTATCTCCTAGTTTAGTTTAGGAGCCTAGCAGTGGAGTTCCATGTTTGGGTTTTAAAGTAGTGATAATTAATAAGTTGCAATGTCTTATAAGTAGTAGGTACTCAAGTGTCTGATTATTGAATAGGATGGTTCATTTTGGGGAGTGATATTAATTCCAGACATTTAGAAAAAAATGTATAATAAACATACATTATTGTTCTCATTGCCCAAGAAAATTATAGTAATACATTGGTGCAGTAGAAGACTCTTGGAGATACCATGTTTAATATCATTCTTGTTTTTTTGTAATAAAAATATAAAAATTAATCAGATTTTACTATACATTAATCCTAAATAAATAATAGCAAGACCCGCCCTCCTTACTTTTACACTTAAATTTCATCCTCTAGGAAAGAAAATAAAGAAACCTTTAAAATTATTTGTGGTTAGAAAGAGTGAGCACGTTTCTTTTTGTTTTGAGAATTGTCTCTGAACTAATAAAAATTATTTAATCTTGTTTTTTCTTTCCTATAAATATACATTTGAGACCCATAAATATTTTTCAAGGTGAATTTATAGTATATGAACCTCATAGAAAGTCTACCTCATTATTTAAGTCTTGTCCTAGCTTTTACTCCAGTACAGTATTATCTACTTCATTAGCGTCAGGCCTAGAATTCAATGTAATAAAGGTTCACTATCCTCATCTGGAAATAGTAATTCCTATCTGATAGACTTTTTTCAGAATTTAAATTATGTAATGGGATGTTTCTAGCGTGTTGATTTTTACGTGGTAAATGTAACTTCCTTTGTCCTTTCTCATTAAAGATGTTAAAGTATCTCCTCAATTTTGGTGACGAGTTTTTTAACCCGCCCGCAATGCTCTCCTCAGCCCCAGGTTCTCATGACCCCCTCAGATGGCTCCCTCGTTGCCTTCCTGCTGTAGGCTCCTACATCAGGGGACTTCTTTGTCCACTCTGCTTTCACAGCCATCACTGTCTGGTCCCTTGGCACCTAATTTTGTACTGTCCTGTGAGCTATCTTCTATTGCTGTTTTAATTATTAACTAGAAAACAGTGTCCACATGTCCATTTCGTGTTTATGTTATTCTGTGCTAGATTATAAACTCTCTGTGGGGAGCTAGCCGTTTTAGGATTCTTAGAGCCTTCCAGGCGTATCACAGAGCCCTCACGTGGATGGTACCAGAAGAAACCAAATCTGTTGTGGTCAAGTCGATTCTGACTCATAGCGACCCCCTGGCACAGAGCAGAACTGTCCCATAGAGTTTCCAAGGAGCAGCTGGTGGATTTGAATTGCTGCCTTTTTGGTCAGCAGCCAAGCTCTTAACCACTGCACCCAGGGTTTCATATGGATGGTGCTCAGCTTATACTTACTGTTTCTAAAGAGTGTTCTGAGATTAAAGGCAGTTTTAAGGGAGAATTTCCAAGTGTTTCGAGCATTGGCAAACCACAGGCACACACGGTTGTAAAGATACAGCATCCCTTTTATTTTAACATATATATGCTAGGTTTTTTTTTTAATACGATGCTTTATAAACATACATTTTCTCTACTACTTGGTGTGATAATTTAAAATATTAAAAAATAGAGAAAAATATTGTCATGTTCATTCTTTTTTAAAAAAATTTTTTATTGTACTTTAGATGCCGGTTTACAGAACAAATAGTTTCTCATTAAACAGTAGACATATTGTTTTATGACAATGGTTAACAACCCCATGACATGTCAACACTATCCCTTCTAGTGACTTCATTACTGAGCTAAAAGGGTGTCTGGGGACATACTCTCGGAGTTTCTCCAGTCTCTGTCAGGCCAGTAAGTCTAGTCTTTTTTTGTGAGTTAGAATTTTGTTCTACATTTTTCTCCAGCTCTGTCCGGGACCCTCTCTTGTGATCCCTGTCAGAGCAGTCAATGGTGGTAGCCGGGCACCATCTAGTTGTACTGGACTCAGTCTGGTGGAGGCCATGGTAGTTGTGGTCTATTAGTCTTTTGGACTAATCTTTTCTTTGTATCTTGTTCTCTTCATTCTCCCTTGCTGCCAAAGGGGTGAGTGAGACTTTGGAGTATCTTAGATGGCTGCTCACAGGCTTTTAAGACCCCAGACGCTACTCACCAAGGTAGAATGTAGAACATTGTCTTTGTAAACTGTGTTATGCCAGTTGAGCTAGATGTTCACCTAGTGTCATGTTCATTCTGAGTGAAAGTATGATAAAGTAGTAATTGCTTTGGTCAGATGGTGTATTGGTTCATTGGGGCTGGAAATGCTGAATGTCAACCATGGTTTGTAGGATTTCTTTTTTAATGCTATTCATGAAGTTCCACTGATTGATTCATTTAAATAATTACTGACCGCCTAGTCATTTTAATAAATATCTTCTTGGTTCTGGGGTGGAATAGAAAGAATACCCTCTAGACAGAGCTGGAGACCTGATGGTGCAGTGGTTAAACCCTCGACTGCTAACCGAAAGGTCAGCGGTTCGAACCCACCAGCCACTCCGTGGGAGAAAGATGTGGCAGTCTGATTCCATAAAGATTTACAGCCTTGGAAACCCTATGGGACAGTTCTGTTATGTCCTATAGGGTCGCTGTGAGTCAGAATCAACTCAACAGCAATGGGTTTGGTTTTGGTTTGGAGATGGAGTTATTCTTGATCTCTTGATAAAATAAAATTTGTTATGGAAGGATTCTCTCTTTGCTAATGAGCGCTCCTCAGACAGATTGACAGTTTCTTAGTTTAATTCTGTCACTTCATGAAATAAATATTTGAACAAAAATCACCCAACAAATTATGTATAACCTAAATTGCTATTTTAAGTTACTTCACTGTGAGCAGTTTGCCTTAAAGATATATTTAGGGGTAAAAGTCACTCACTGGCATTTTTTTGAATTTAGACACTGTCGTTTCTCTATCCCCGTCCCTCCCAACATGGTTTTTTTTTTTTTTGGCTATAAATGCAAAGTTTTGTTTTTCACCTCGACCTTTCTTCTTACTTCCATTCCCAGTAGGTTTATTAAAAAGGATGTTGTGTTGGGGATTCCAAGACCATCTCCAGCTTCAGTGATTTGCCAGGAGGACTCTCGGGGCTCAGCTATAGTTGTACTCGTGGCTATGGTTTATTACAGTGAAAGGATACAAAGCAAAATCAGCAGAGAACAGACTCACGGGTAAAGTCCAGAGGAAACCAGGCACAAGCTTCCAGGAGTCCTCTCTCAGTTGAGTCACGCAAACCCGTTGCTGTCGAGTCGATTCCAACTCAGGGACTCTGTAGGACAGAGAAGTGCCCCATAGGGTTTCTAAGGAGTGGCTGGTGGATTTGAGCTGCCAACCTTTTGGATAGCAGATGAGCTCTTAACCGCTGTGCCACCAGGGCAGTTCCTCCTGCAATTAGTTGGAGCAACATGTGTGAAATGTTGTCTACCAGGGAAGCGGGTCCCATAAGCACCCCCAGCCTGGCACGCACCAAAGTTTCAGACTCCCAGAGAGAAAGCAGGTGTTCAGGATAAACCACATTGTTTGCGCAGACAGTTTAGGCCCAGTGAGCTACTCTTAACAGTTTTGGGAAAGGTGGAAAAAACCCTCCTGAACCCTAAGTTCCCAGACACCAGCCAGGGGCCAATGTTGCAGGCAGGCCTTTCTGAGGACAGTTGTCTTAGGTCTGCTGTGTGGGTTCTTTTCCACACAGTTGTTGTGTAGATGTGGGACCGAACAGCAAAGGAGATAGGTGAGCATGTACTTCGCTATGGGGGACGTTGTAGCAATCAGAACCCAGGCAGAGTGGTTCAGAGAAGTTCCTTTCAGGTATTTTAAACCCTTTTTTTAAGCGCTTTTCTTCCTTTCACTGGGGTGTAAACAGTGAGGTTCTTGTAATATAATGTGTGTTCACAAAGGAAAAGAACGATTTTTGGCTTGTCAGTTTGTAGTTTGTTTTCTTAAAAAGTAAGTAAACAAATTTGAAGAAAGTTGCAGTTCTTTTCTCTGCAGGCAACACGACCCTTTTATTGGCTAGAGCAGAGTATGAATTCACCTAGTAACTGTGTATCTGTACATTGTGCGAGGTATCGTCAGTATCAGCTTACTTACAGGCTTCCAGCTTAACGATGGCAGGAAGGACGTGGATGTAAACAGTGTAATACTAAGCTGGGTGACCATAAGGAACATAGAAAAGAGAGAAAACTTGTGTTTTTAAGTTTTTCATTCTGACAGAATTTCAGACTGACAGAAAAATACAAAGAATTCTCAATACTCTTCACCCTGATTCTCCAAATGTTAACATTTTGCTTCATTTGCTTTATCCTCCCCTCTGTATGATTTTCCCCCACATCTTAAAAAAACAAAGCAAAACTTTTCTGGACCCTGCTTCCCCTTCTAGCTGCGGCACATTTCTGTGCTCACCTTTGCAGGAAAACTGTCCTTGAAGAGTTGTCTTGCCATCCCAGGTCCTTTCTACTGTTTGCTCTCAAACCTTCCAGTCAGGGTTTGCCCCTGTGATTTAACCAAAATTGTTCTTATCAAGGTCACCACTGACCTCCACATCATTAAGGTCACCACTGACCTCCACATCATTAAATCCAGAGGGTGATTCTTAGTTCTCGTTGTTCTTGACCCTTCAGCAGCAATGGCACAGCTGGTCCCTCCTTCCTCCTTGATAAGTTTCTCCACGTGGCTTTCTGAACACCAGGCTTCTCTTGGCTCGTCTCAGTCTCCTGCTGGTTGCGTTCTTCCTAACTTCTCTTTTTCTTTAGTTTCTTTTTTTTTTTAATTGTACTTTAGGTGAAAGATTACAGAGCAAATTAGTTTCTCATTCAACAGTGTATACACAAATTGTGTCAATGTCGATGTGTCAATGCTTTCCCCTTCTCTACCCCAGGTTCCTCATTCCCATTCGTCCTGTTTTCCTGTCCCTTCCTGCCGTCTTGTCTTTGCTTTTGGGCAGGTGTTGCCCATTTGGTCTCTTTTACATGATAGAACTAAGAAGCACATTCCTCATATGTGTTATTGTTTGTTTTATAGACCTGTCTAATCTTTGGCTGAAGGGTGAACTTTGGGAGTGACTTCAGTTCTCAGTTAAAAGGGTGTCCAGGGGCCATACACTCGGGGTTCCTCCAGTCTCTGTCAGACCATTAAGTCTGGTCTTTTTTTGTGGGTTAGAATTTTGTTACACATTTTTCTCCCACTCTGTTCAGGACCCTCTATTGTGATCCCTGTCAGAGGATGGTGGTGGTAGCCGGGCACCATCTAGTTGTTCTGGATCTCCCTAACTTCTTAATGTGCAAGGGTCCAAGGATTCAGCAAAGTCTTGTCTTTAGCCTTACTCACTCGCTGGGTCGTCTCATACATTCTTATGACTGTTAACACCATCCAGTGCTGATGACTCCAAAATTTGTATATCCGGACCAGACTCCTCACCTGAAGTCTGTGTTTGTGTGTTAACTGCCCACTCAGTATTTTTGCCTGGACATCTGTAGATAGCCCACATTCAGCATTTCCAATGTGAGTTCCTAGTCTTCCTCCATAAACCAGTTCCAACCGCAGCCTTCCCCTTCCTCAACTGGTGACAACTCCAGCCTTCTCATTGCTCAGACCCCAAAAGCCTTGGAGTCATCTGTGACTCTTCCTCTTCCTGTCATATACCACTCAGCTAGTCTGTCAGGAGATCCTGTCAGTGCTACCAATGTCCAGTTTGTGTCAAAATCATCTTGGCAGGTGGTGAACAGTGGGTGAGGGTTGATTGCCTGTGGGTTAATGACCCTACGAGTTAGTAACTGTTGAATCTTTATAATGGACACAAGAGAGTTCATTGTAACATTTTCTCTACTTTTGTATGTTTGAAATGCATAATACTAACGTTATAATGAGACGAATAGACTCACCGAAGTCAGTGAGTCTCTAAGAAAATAACACACACGTGAATCTGACCCCTTATCACCGTAACCTCTACTCCCACCCTGTTTTCAGCCACCATTATCTCTTGCCTAGATTGTTGGAGTAACCTCTGACATGTCTTCCTGCTTCTGTGCGTTTCACCAGTCTCTTCTCAACATAACAGCCAAGTGATCTTTTTTTAAATCAGGTCCGTCTTTTATTGGCTCCTGATGTAGCACAGAATAAAAGCCAAGGTTTTTGCAGTGGGCTGCAGTGCTTTACTTGATGGGTTCCTTCTCATGCTTCCTCTCCTATTTTCCCCTCACCCTTCACTCCAGCCAGACAGGTCTCCTAAGTGGTCCTCCTCCAACATGCCCACGTGCTTCTGACTGAAGACCTCGCTGTTTGTTAACTCTGCCTGGAGCCCCATTCGCTCACAAGGCTGCGAGGCTCACTCCTTCACCTTCTTCGTGCCTTTACGCAGATGGCACCTTCTACCCCTGATGCCCTCACTCTACATTTCCTTTTTCCATAGTGCTTACCATATATCACGGCATAGAGCTGGCTCGTTTATTATACTTAAGGTAGATTGCCTCTACCTTTGCTCACTCCTGCCTCCTCACTCCCCCAAGAGTAGAAGCTCCATGATGACAGGGATTTTTCAGTGTTTTTTTTTTGTTTCCCGTGAGGTATCATTTTAAGTAGCAATTCAGTACCTGGCATATAGTAGGCATTTCATGAATATTTTTTGGAGAAATGAATAGCGTCAATACTGAAGGCATGTTAGAACTCTACTATGGGAGCCGCCATCCTTTTAACTTCCAAAGAAGTTACATGTGGTTGGTTGATGTGCTTTTTTGCTGAGCTTTTGTTTATGGAACTATTTGAAAATAGAATTTTTTGATAGTCTTTTAATTATGTATGATTAGATACCCTCTGGTGCTGCAGTGGTTAAGTGCTCAGCTGCGTAACCAAAAGGTCAGCAGTTCCAACCTACCAGCCACTCCTCGGGAGAAAGATGTGGCAGTCTGCTTTCATAACGATTACAGCCTTGGAAACCCTATGGGGCAGTTCTCTGTCCTGTAGGGTCGCTGTGAGTCGAAATTGACTCACCAGCAACGGGTTTGCTTTTTTGGTTTTAGATACCCTTCGAAGTGCAGTAGAATGGTGAAACAGTGTGGTTAGAAAGGAAAGATTTAAAATACCCTGTGCCTGTTCTTTTGAAGTGCTGCGCCTTTTAAAATGGTAGAGCCTTTGAAAAGGACCTCATTAGCACCCTCCCTTCATTTGTTTCTGAATTTAATTCCAATAACTGCTTTCCAATTTAAACCTCTTCATAGGTTCTGAGTATTCATCGACAGCCTGAAATAAACTGCCCATATAATAAAACTTTGTTGAATTACTTGTTTTACTAGTCTGTCAGTGTCCTGTGAAGGTCTGGGGTAGCAACATACATGGTTCCTTAAAATTTTATGACAGTGAGAGAGTTTTGAGAATAAAAGCTTTAATTGTTTCACTGGGGAAACCAACACAGTCACTTCCATCACCATCGTACCCTGAGAGAGGAAAAGCGAGAAATCTCTAGTGCCAGAATCCCTATCCAATAATTCATTATTCTTACTTTTGTACTTAGCCTGTAGGAAAGAGGGCTGACTTCAGTGGGGTTGATGTAAAACGAGATTTGGGAGCCAAATAGTTGACTGGCTAGTTTCCTGGTTCTGTAGCCTTGTGGGTACAGTATGAATCCATAAACGGCCCATAGGTGATACAGGAAGCTAGGCTGTTTCTACTTCAAGGGCAGAAAACGCCATTAAAAAGCCGCTTCTGAGACAGCAGCCCCTCAGCCCAGCGTTCCCCGTTAGAACCTCGTGACACCCTGGCTGCACCACAGTTCAGATTTTATCCCCTGGATTTTAACTCTCTACTCTCGTGGCCTGATGAAATCCGATTTATATTATGGCTATAATCCTGCCCGAAAGCTCTTGTGTACTTTAATTGTTAAATTTTACCAATTCACAATTGTCCCTTAAAGCTTGGGCATTTAAATGTAGTTCTAAATGTTTGAAATGATCTTTAAAAAAAAAAAAAAAACAAAAAAACCCGTTGCTGTCCAGTCAATTCTGACTCATAGCAACCCTATAGGACAAAGTAGAACTGCCCCCTAGGGTTTCCAAGGCTGTGATCTCTATGGAAGCAGACTGCCACATCTTTTTCCTGAGGAGCAGCTGGTGGGTTTGAACTGCTGCCCTTTTGGTTGGCAGGTGAGCACTTTAACTGCTGCACCACTGGGGCTCCTAATGATCTATAGAATCATTAAAATTATTTAACTTGTATTTAAAACCATGTTGTTGTGAAAGAAATTTATCTCCTGGCTCCCCTTCTGTGGTGTGATTAATTACTTTCATGTGTGGCCTTTCTAGCCATGGTCTTGTGACTCCCACCCACGTGACTGGATGGGACTGTGCAAAGAAGATAATTGTGGCCCACTGAGGGGATTGGTCAGTTTTGCTTTAAAAGAGGGCCAATTCCAGAGCAGAGAGAAGAGAAGAGCCCACCACCATCAAAGAAGGAGAGACCCGCAGGAGATGGCTTAGTGGGCTTCCCGGCCCACCGAGCAAGAAAGCTGAGTGCCTTTGGGCAGACTCAGGGCCAGAGATAAGTCTGTGCCTGACTCACGAATTTGGAACTTGCCAGTCCCCACAACCGCGTCACCCATTTCCTTTATATGGTTCGTGAGTTCTGTGAGACATTGCAGTGAATTAGGGAACCCAAAGACAGCAGGGAGAGTGCTGAGGAGAGGGGGAGTAGTTGATGTTAGAGACGAGGGAGCAGTACAGCAGCTTGGAAAACTTGGACATCTGGGACATCTTTAACCTCCGCCTCGTGGGAACCAGCTTTGTTCTGGTCCTTAAAAAAGAAGTTCTTCGTTTACCTTCCCTAGCACTCAGCCCTGCTTTCTTGGTCTCCAGCTATGATGCAAACTGCAAACCCTGAAGATAGAGAGAAACCTCTGTCTCAAACCCATACTGCTGCTCTCCTGCTTGTCTGATTGTTGTCACGGTGTCCTTGGTCCTGGGAAGTCTGGCGGCTTTTCTCCCAGCCTGGGCACTCTCTGCCCAGATCTGCTTTACCCTAGTTGCTTACCTGTCTGGACATTCTCAGATCCTCTCAACTGTTTTCGGTACACAATTTTCTCTCTCTCCTTGACACACCTGTTCAGTGGAAGCCTAATTGACTGGTCTGGAAGAAGCCCCTTCTCAAGGGTGGCGGTGTCTTCCTGCCTTTGTCTGTCTGTGAGCCGATTTAAGAACGGGTTCTTCATAAGTACAACCCTCACTCGCTCTTAGATTTGTGTATTTTGAGCTTTTTGTTGCCGTGTAACACACTTACGGAAAAGTGCACACATTGTATGCTCAGTGTATTTCCAAAAACTTAACATACCCCAGCCATGTAATCAGCACCTAGATCTAGAAAGGGAACACTACCAGCACCCAGGAGTACTCAGTCACTCACCCCTCCCTGCAGAGGGGAAGGACTCTCCTGACTTCTGATGCAGTCCATTATTTCTGCCTGTGTTTGTACTCCATGTAGGTGGAACCATACAGTACACTTTTGTGTCTGAAGAACACTACCTGTGCGATTCATCCATATTGTTACGTATACGTGTAGTTCATTTATTCCCCCGCTCATGATGGTCTCGTCTCTCCCACCACCTTCCAGTTAATTCCATCTCTCCTTCTGGGTGCACAACTGATCGCACAGCCTAGCACCGTTTTGCATGTTGTAGGTGCTGAATTGATGAAGCAGTGGTGGTTCAGTGGTAGAATTCTTGCCTTCCATGTGGGAGACCTGGGTTCGATTCCTGGCCAATGCACTTCATGCACAGCCACCACCTGTCTGTCACTGGAGGCTTGTGTGTTGCTATGATACTGAACAGGTTTCAGCAAAGCTTCTAGACTAAGACAAACTAGGAGGAAAGGCCTGGCGATCTGCTTCTGCAAATCAGCCTGTGAAAACCCTGTTTTCACAATGGTCTGATTTGCAGCCGATCATGAGGATGGCGCTGGACCAGGCAGTGTTTTGTTCTGTTGTGCATTGGATCACCATGAGTCAGGGGACCATTACGTGGCAGTTAGCAGCAACAGGCACTGAACTGAATTACTGCAAAAGTAGGAGGAAATTTACTAATGTAGGAACTTATCTTTGATGGATAAGATTGGTTTTGTGTAATTGAGGTTATAGGAAAACCTTCACTTGTTTATCATGTTTTAGGCATAGTCAGATATCTGCTTCTCCCCCAGACACCCTTATAACTCAGAACTGAAGTTACTCCTGAGGTTCACCCTTCAGCCAATGATTAGACAGGCCCGTAAAACAACAATAATACATGTAGCTCAACCATGTATATAAGACTAAATGGGCACATCAGCCCAGGGGCAAGGACGAGAAGGCAGGAGGGGGACAGGAAAGCTGGACGAAGGGAAATGGGGAACCCAAGATCGAGAAGGGGAGAGTGTTGACACGTCATGGGGTTGTCAACCAATGTCACCAAACAATATGTGGGTTAATTGTTTAATGAGAAACTGATTTACTCTGTAGACCTTCAGCTAAAGCACAATAAAAAAAATCTAATTCTTTTCTGACCTAATTTTATTTGCTTAACTGCAGAAGTCACGAGAAGGAGGTAGGTAGTGTTACTAACTTTTGATGACTAGAAATAAAGTTTGGCTTAGGAACTTCTTGCAAAACTCCCATCTTTGTTGACTGGCAGTTTTTGTCTCCTGTCACAGTCTTCAGCAAAAGTTTTACCCAGTGCTGCTGGGAACTGTGTTTGGCATGCCACTTAGCAGTGATGTCATACTGCTCTTTAAAATTCTCATCCTGTTTATGAGCCGGATTAGCCTTTCTGCTGAGCCTGCTACACTTATCAGCATGTCCTCCCTCTCCTTCCATAAGACCGTGGAGGGTTGGGGTGAAACAGAGACAGGGAAGGAGTACTAAAGTAAAATTCCAAGCAAACCTGTGTTCTTGTACCACCCTGTCCCACTCCACCCCTTCCACATCCTCATATGACAACTCGGTTAAATTCTACTCATCCTTGTTTATAATGACAAGGATATTTTGAAAACAGTCTTTGGTTTAACGTTTTGTGGTAGCTGAGAGCAGCGATAACAGTAGTATCTTAAGTTGAGGGAATATGTAGTTTTGTGATGTTTTCTGAAGATGAAGCTTCTTCCCTCGGGACCCCTTGGTGATGGTTTCTCTTGTGAACGAGTTAGGGAAGGTGTCTGTACAAGAAGAGAGTGAATGGCTCCTTTGTAGCTGTTTCACTGTTAAATGGTAAACTCGTTGAGTCTCTGCTCACTTTCCTTCACTTACTGAAGACGGGGATTTTCCCCCGAGGAAGAAGCCAAAGGTAACTCCCTGGTTATTCTTCCTCCTTAAGTTGTTTAGAAACAAAGCAGTTTGTTTGGAAAGTGACTGCGTAGATGCTTTTTGTTCAGAAGGGAAAGAGAGGAGAAGGCATTGAGATAGAAGAGATGAGAACATGCAGTCAGCTAGAGGGTGAAGCAGCGGCATCTCCCTTGGTTCGTTGTAAAAACAGCAGTCCGATTGGACCTGATGATTCTGTATGATTTGATACCTGTGGAATGAGATTGCTCAGCTGCTAGCAGCCTTTTTCAGTCTTTTCCGCTTACCCTCCTTTTAACGAAACAGGGCCCTCCTTTACGATGGTGTGGGTAGCTAGACGGACATCAAGTCTTGCTCTGTGGAGGTGATTGATCTACATGCTTTATAGTGATGCCGTAGTGTGTAACTGCCTGAGTGGACAAATAAATACGTAAATACTAAATTTGCTTTTTCTGATAACACTGTGAGGATAACGATCAAATCAACACGACTCATAACGTCCCCACTTTTTACTTCCGTTCAGTCCTGACAGCAGCTGGCTGGCCGCGCAGCACTTCTTTCTCTGACCCTAGCCACCTGGAGCTGGGTCACACCTCACAAGCTAAAAGGACACTGTCCATCAGACTGCTAAGTAGGCCCAAGACATCAGATGCCAGCTGCAAGCTTGGGAGTCCCCAGGGCTCCCCCTGTTTCTGACCTGTTGGGTACAAATTTGAGGGTTCCCGGCTCCCCTCACTTCTGATCTGTTGGCTTGCACTATTCCCTTGAGTTTGATAATTCGCCA
>NW_004443940.1:30082954-30083767 GCF_000243295.1 Trichechus manatus latirostris | reverse complement strand
ACCAAATTATTTGGGTAAAGTTAATATAAACCCCACAGTGTCGTTTTGTTTTAGTCAACCCAGAGGCAGAAGGGACGAGATGGTGGTAAAATGTATGACCAGAGAGCCCCTTTATAGTGAAGCTCAGGGAAGTGAGTTGTGATTTTCTTCGAGATAAGCCCACTGTCTTACTAGTGACCGTCAGTTCAAGGTGTCTTCTTCTGTGCCTTCTTAGTGTCCCCCATTAGTAGAATGGGGGAAAGAATGCTCTTTGCTCCCTACTTTCCAGGTAGGGTTGGTGGGTAAATAGAGATGAGTGTTCTGGAGGGTGAATTCTCCACGTGTGAGTCTGTGGCCTGGGAATTTGTGGAGAGGAATTGCTGGCATTGTGTAGATACAGGGACACTGCTTCTTCGTTTTCACGCAGAGTCCACGGCTGTGGTCCTACTCCTGCTTCTAATACGGGAAATACTCATAGATGATACTGCTTCAGGTGAAACTGAGGTCATCATAGATGGTGGAGGTTTTCTTAACAGCTGTCTTCCTGTTAGCTTAGAAGTTCAAGGGCTTTTGGGCTTTTGGATTCTACTGGTTAGCTTTTCTTGTACGGATGGTGAGAAAATTAAAATTTACCAAGAAAAATAACGTTTAGTACACTTACAGTGGGTGAGTCTTACGGTCCATAAATTATAGCTCGGTAAAGCTGTTGGAAAACAAAAGTTGAAATGACTTTTGTAGTAGATTTTTTTTTTTCTTTTTGATGAAAGATAGATATTCTAGGAGAAAATACAGAAGTAAGATGAAGGAAAAAAGCACTCATAATTTCATCACCGT
>NW_004443940.1:30080615-30082515 GCF_000243295.1 Trichechus manatus latirostris | reverse complement strand
AGGGAGTCCTGGTGGGCTTGGTTTTGGTTTTTTTATGTCATATTTGGAAAACCAGAGGTTCCCCCATGTAACCTAATTGAAGGCGCCCCACCATATTTTCAGCAGCCAAAGTTCATTGGGTCAGACGGTCACGCATCAGTCAGCAGACTTGAGAACCCAGAAAGTTCAGTGATAACCACGTAGTCTCAAGTAATAGTGCTCAAAATCCGTATTACCAACCGAAAATTGAAACACACCCCATGACTTAGCATACTTTATTAATGAAAACATGGTACCAAAAAAAAAATTCAGAACAGAAAATAATAAGGTCATCAAAGTTAAAACTATTGCTTGTTGCTGCTAATCACTGGAGGAACCTTCAACTGAACACGTGCGTTTGTCTCCAGTGGCTACATTTAGTTTAAAAATAAGTCTGTTTATTCTAGTAAGATTTCTCCTATATAATTCAGCAAGTAAATTCCTTGATCTCATTCTAGTATCAAATATATACTTCATATAACTTTTTTCCGGTTAACTCTCTCACAATACACTTCTTCGTTTGAGCTTGTAAATAGTACTTAAATACTCTTTCCGTGTGTACGTAGTTGTTAATTCTTCTGCCCATAAATTTGAGCAGTGTGGCTTTTAGATTGTAACTCACTGCAGAATAGGCCAGTTTAAATGACTGCATAATACTGTGTGAACAGAAGTGTTAAGAAATGCTTTTTATTTTTCGTTGTTTTTCCAGTTGGTTCATAAGAGCTTGAAAGATGGGCGCCAGCCCAGTGTACATAATGGTTACTTAATCAGTATTTTTTCCTGACAGATGCCCCTGAAATGCTAAGGTATTAGTCATTGCCTGTATCATTTTAACTCATCTCAATAAAACTAAAGTTAGGAAGCAGTGTATGACTTAAAAAAAAAAGCAAAAAAAAAAAACCTGTTTGAAACTTACGTACTATTTGGAGCCATGAACTGGTAGTAAACCTCTTTCATAGATTTTTATATTTCTGATAACTGACTGACACCCTCCATCCGTTGTTTAATTAAGGTGGTTCGGCCCTAGCACTTCTTCTCACATCCTTTTCAGCATCTGTCTCTTCATTTGTGTAGAAGGGACACTAGCTGACTATCCATCCCGTCTCTAAGCTGGACTGTGACATCGTGTCTGTGATCGATGGACACAGCTGTGGGGTTTTCATGTGTGCTTGGCTGTACTGACACCAAAAACATCTGGTCTAAGAATGTCCTTCTCTTCATCTGCAACTGTATGAACATTAGCTGGTGGGAATTGGAGTAATGCCAAATGTATTCAGATAGAAGATACAAGTGATTCAGGAACCCAGGATGGTTTTCCGTGCAGACCTGAAGATTTCCATTAATTGAAAGTATGATTGTCTTATCGGGTGGCCCTTCATCATTAATCCAGGGCCTCTGTATGCATAGCGTGGTTACATGCTGATTTTCTTCATTCCTGTTAAAGAAATGGTCCTTCCAGTGGAACAGGTAGCAGAAATAGCAGTAAGACTTTGGCCAGACATCAGGGTGAAGTCATTTGAATCAAATTTCAGAAGCATTACTGTGTTTGAGATGCATTTCTCAGCAGCTCCTGTACATACTTAGAGGGAGTGTTTTGGAGAAGATTCCATAGTATCACTGTGTGACCTTTTTCCCTTATATAGATAATTAATATGTACATCTTTTATATGATATATTGTGGGTTTATATATTACGGTTAATTTCTATACATGTTGCCTGGTGCAATGCCTGTTCATCTTTCCCCCCTCCGCATATCTGTGCCCCTGGGAACTACTGGTCTTTCAGTATCTCTGTGTTGTTGTTAGTCACTGTCGGGCAGGCTTCGACTCCTGGCGGCCGTACGCGTAAATGCGGGCAGGCTTCGACTCCTGGCGGCCGTACG
>NW_004443940.1:30078170-30079714 GCF_000243295.1 Trichechus manatus latirostris | reverse complement strand
GTTCTTTTGACAGTCCACGGTATATTACGTATTCTTCGCCACCAGCAGCACGGTTCGAATGCATCAATTCTTCTGTACATGTATATGCACGTAACATACACGTATATGTGCGTAATTAGTATGTAATCAGTCAGCCTTATTAGCTCTTGCATTGGCATTTGGGGAAGTCTTTTTTCTGGATTGGCACTTATTTTTATAATATCAGAAAAAGTTGAAAATAGCATTTAAAAACACAAAGATTTCCAGGATTTGTTACTTAAAATTTTATATTTTTCCCAAGTAATTAAGGATGTCATTGTCTTCACTTAATCACTGAGAGATCTCAGCTCTGATAGCAAACCCCGATAACCCTTTATTTACTCTGAACTCTTAAACTCAAGAGGCATCTCTTTGCTTCCTTTGATTTTGAGGTTTTCTTTTTAAGGCTGTAAACCTTAGGGAACCTTAAATTTTAATCTCGTCCTTTTCCCCATTCTGTATTCCCCATTTTGGCTGGAGAAACCCAGTTATTTTGAATACTCTTGTGTGCCAGTTTTTAACCCAATCGTATTCAGTAGAAAGATCAGCTACTGAATGTACACAAGTGTATGATGTACAAGTGTGTAGACATCCATACACAAGAAGCCTTATATGCAGTGAGCAAGCAGTGTTTTCAGGGACTCAGATGTGAGGTTAGCAGTTTACACTAAGCCTGGTAGGAAAAGAGATTTTCTTGATTTCTCTTACAGATTTTTTTTTTTTTTTAATGGCCTTGTTAGTCTAGCTAGGTTCTGAGAATGTGCAAGTAGTTTGATGGCCTATGGGTTTTCTTGCCTCCTTTGATAGTCTGTGTGATTTCTCTTGTCTGGATTTTCTTTTATGCTGGCTCTTCCCAGGTGTCCATCATTCTTCAGCAGCTGCCTGAGTCCACCTTGAGAGGTCCTTCCTCACCCTCGGGAGGTAGCTGGTTGTGCTTTCCTCTGTGGTTTCTTGTCAGTGTGTTCTGTCCATCTCTGTAATTTTTGGTCTTCACCTGTCTCCGTCACTAGCCCTCGATCGCCACATCCTGTTCTGCTCTTCATCATTCCAGTACCCAGCACAGTGTTTGTTAGCACACATGAACAGTGTCACTCAATAAACATGTACTATTGCGTGAATTTGTACCAATGGATGGGTGTGTGGACGTGACTCTTGATAAAAGACTGTCAAAGAAACTGATATAGCAACTTCTTAGCCTTCATTTTTTGAGTAATGGCAGACGGCAAAATTAGCGGTTTGTGTTGCTAGTTGGAGGTGGGATGAGTTGAGAAGGTTCCAGCATGTTAATATCCTTCTTTGTGCTTATGAGTTTGAGTTGTTGATGACTGTCTTAGTCATCTAGTGCTGCTCTAACAGCAATACCACAGGTGGTTGGCTTTAACAAAGAGAAGTTTATTCTCTCACGGTCTAGTAGGCTAGAAGTCCAAATTTAGGATGTCAGCTCCAGGGGAAGGCTTTCTCTCTCTGTCGGCTCTGGAGGAAGGCCCTTGTGATGCATCAGTCTTCCCTTGGTCTGGGAGCATCTC